>NC_053121.1:1541202-1691202 GCF_010015445.1 Perca fluviatilis
TTAAGTTACCTGATTTAAACAAAATTTACATTTCTTGACATTTTTCCAACCAAAAGACACTGTGAAGACTGACATCTCAAAAAAGTGTATTTAAATAGCAATGGTTCAAAGGCATGGTAGGCAAAAGTTTAATTTAAAAGAGAGCTTATACAACAAAGGGACTGAATGTCTCTAAACTAAATGAAGTGCTTGGCAATTATCTGGGTTACAAGGTCCCAATAGTTTGACTGTGTAATTGTAAGATGTGTTCATAGAAGAGCAGTTGATATTTGAGTGTGTCTGCTCCAGGGGTGTACATAAAAACAGTGCAGGCAGTGCAGTTGCACTGGGGCCTGTGGGGTGGGGGCCCGTTAGACAGAGCGGGCCACCAACAATGTGTTGGGCAGAGAGTAAAAATGACTTGCGAGTGATTCAGATTGCCACCTCGGAAATATGCCTGTGTTCAAAGAACTCACGTCAAATACAAATAGTTCCATTTGCTATGCATGCCCTCGAAAATCAAACCCATCTCCGTCATGGTATTTGTTTTGCATCTTCGGTATTTTTTGGGGAATCCCTGTATGTGTGTGCGTCTGTCTGTTGTCTTTGAAGTATCTCACGAACCATTCATTCAATCTACTTCACACTTTGTTTCCTGGGTACCAAATGAATTGGCGTTTGGAATATGGAGCAGTTTGGACAGCATTGGATATTGGATATTAATAAACTGTGAATAAAACGACCGCACAATAAAGGTTAAGGAAAAAAGGTTGGGGGGAAAAAGCGTTGCCATATCACTGACTCTTCTGTGTCTACCCTTCACAATAGAAGCCCAGCTTAAATTCACTCAGATCATTTCGCTAAGAGGAAGGTCAATAAAAAGGCATTTTTGCCAACACTAGATATCAAACGTAAGAGAATCCCCCGGGGGTCTTTATGTAAATAATTTTAGGGTACAATGGTTCTGGAGAAAGCTACAAGCAGTAATACCATAGGCCAAGCAACCGGCCTATTCCAAACAGGCATATTTTGAAGGGGCACTTCACTAGTATATGCAATGATGATTGCTGTGTAATATGTATGTTGATGTTGATGTGTGATTATGTGACGAGACAATAGTATATGTGGTAGCTAGTTTAGGCGCAAAATCTGTCAAGACTGACTTAGCACATCTGCAAGTTGAACGCCTAATGTTGTGCATGAGTGTGTTCTTCATACCTAGTAACTAGCGTGCACTAGGGGCCGCCATAATATCGTGCAGTTTCTGTTATGACAAGAAAGAGCTATGGCTCTGGGGCCCTTTCTGCACATGTCAAGCTTTAACTCAGTGTCGGTGTCTTTGCTCTTTTTAGATGGGAAGTGACAAGACAGCTCACAGACAGCGTGAAGCACACATGCAGTATATACTTTATTGTGAATGCATGTACAAATATAGCACATACAAGCCAGTGGTGTGGTGGAAGAAATGTCCAGAAGCAGTGTGAGGTGGTGCTATGTTACATGCTGTTAGGTAGTTAATCTATTTTTTTTAAGTATCATATTGTACAATCCATTAGTATGTATACAATTAATCTGTAAAGTAACTATTCATTATAGCTGTCTAATAAACGCACCCATTCATATGTATCACACACACATACAAGGGGTGGTAGGGTTGGGAGACAGGGTTGTGAAACATCATCTCAGTTCCTCCATTAGACATGACATTACATGAGTACAGTATGGCCATAGTAGCATACCAGCAGCCAGCCTGGCAGCTGCTATTGACAGTGGAATTTAAAGGGAAATTGTCTCTATTCTGCAAGGTGATACCAGACCATGTAACGTGTCATAAAAGCTTGCACAATGAGTATTTACAATAGGTAGCCTATGACAACAGACAAAGTTGTAGGCCACTGGTGAGAAACAAGGACCTGACCTTTGGCAAACACACACTAAGCTATATGTACAGTTAGTACAAAGTCATGCATGGAAAACATGTTAGTGAAAAGTATTGTTTCTGCTGACACATTAAGTAATAGCCTGGCAGCAGCAGTTAAAAGACTGATCTGAGACTGTCCTGTGAGACATATCAGAGATTTTGAAACAAACAGCAAAGGAATCATAACCTTTATCCTAAAAGTGAGCCAACTACATGGCAACACAGTGTATTCTGCATTGTCATTCTCAACAAATTTGTTGTACAGTATAGTGAGCAAGGCCAAGGTTTGCTTTCAGCGTAGCTGAAGGACAATACAAAAAAATTCTTGGAATTTTCTACACTAAGTCCTTTGTTGCAAACCTCACCTACAGGAGCTAAACAGATTAAATCAGTGTGACAAGTATATTTCATAATATACTTGTCTATGAATCTAGTGTAACCCAAACAAAAGTCACTCTGTAAAACAGTTGGCTTAAAAGTAATGTAAAGTTTTATGTATGTGTGTTCATCCATGAGATAAACATGCGATCCACTTCAGCCCAGTCCCCACCCTGTCATGATAGATATGACCAAGCTGGCGTTGTGTATGAGTGTCTGTTTACATCATCACCCCGGCAATTCAGCCCTAGCCTGTACCAACAGCTTCAGCAGGAACAGCTGACAAATATAGAGCCTGGTCGGCCAGCCGGATTCTACCCAACTCTCTTACAGGGAAATTGGAAGGGCAGCAGAGGGAGGGGGTGAAAAGGGGAAATAGTTTGTCTATGGAAAAGGGCAATGGAGCAAGATTACCAGAGTTCATTGAAACTCAGAGCCAAGGCAGGGGTGGTCGTCTGGAGTGTAGTTGTTTACAGTGGTACAAGGCTGATATCCAAAACAACATTTTATGGATGTAAGGCAATCAACCCATTGACTGGTTCTCTACAAGCCAAGATGAAGTATTTTATATCAGGAACAAGCAGAACCTCACATTTAAAACACTTATGGTCACTATTTGGATTCACTGTAATGTATGATGCAGTTTAATAGCACTGAAGATTTTTTTCCCCTTCAAAATTATTATTTTTACTCCTGAAATATATGGAATTATAGTATGCACTCTCACAATAACAATATACGGGTTTGTAGAATGCGTCACATTTCTAAACAATAAAATCCTATGCCATGTTAAATACATGTTTGCAGACACTTTTGGCCTTAACTCTGTGATCGATACCTTGTCCAGAATGTTACTGACAAGCTTATGTATCACTGTCCGGTGCCCGGTGATAAACATGCTGGCAAGGATCTCCCAATCTAAGCAATGGATTACCACTGCTACAAAAATGTCTCGACGTAATCCCATTTATCAGTTTAGAATTATAGAAAAACTTTTTTACAGCATGTTAGCAAATTATGTACAGGTGTTGAGCGTGAAAGCTAATTCTATGCAGGCATATTTTACATGACATTTACATTAAATGTATGTAGCCATGTTATCATCATGCTGCAAAAATGAACACACTTTAAACCTATAATCATGATATGGGTACATTTGTCTTATTTCAAACTATGACTTCTCGCTCATGAGAGAGCTATTTTAAACTAGTCAACAATCCACTTACCTTATGATGTACCTCATGTTACCATAATTTGTCATCATTTGTTTTCAATGGGCCAAAAGTATAGAGTGTGGTCTAGACCTACTCTATCTGTAAAGTGTCTCGAGATAACTTATGTTATGATTTGATACTATAAATAAAATTGAATTGAATTGAAAAGGCTTATTGATGAAGGGAAAAGACTTTATTGTTGACAATGTGTTGAGTAGTTAGTTCTAATTGTAGACTACATGTCATGCTTCTTGAAGTGTAGTAACAATTCAAATCATATGTCTATGTACAGTTTATAATATATCAACACCTACACCCCTTTTTCTGGACATTGAATGATTATATCAGGTGTACCAGTAAATTTGCATGTGGATAAAATCCCCTTTCCCACTCCTCAGTGTCACAAAAAACATTTGTGTATTATTTTCAGTTTCATACCTCCCCCTCTGCCAGGGAGGAAATCCCTCAAAACTACACAACGGGAGCATGTGGCGTTTTTTTCAGTCACCTGGCCTTGTTCTCATGTGCGCCTAGCACAAACGTACACACAAAGTTGTTTAAACATGGGGATCAATCAGCACGTTTTACAAACACAGCCAAGCGTACCATTATTACCCTGACATTTGGCAAAAAAGTTATTTTATCATTCTGCACTGCAGTGTATCCAGTCTGGTTCCAGTAGGACACAGTAAGTTAATTTGGCATGCTCTTAGAAAAATTGTGATGGACCAAATACTGAGCATGTTTAAACCTGCTCTGAGTCTCATCATAAATAATATATAAAAGCATGTAAATCAAAGCCTCCTGGCCAAAAGTCAGGTAACCTTGATGCAATGCAAAGTGTTTCCTAGTCACACCTGTAAGGCCATGGGACTAGACCAGCTGAGCAGACGGATCGACATCACTAACTTATGACGCATACGGATCTGCTTATCTGTTATCACTTGAAGATGTATAGTGACATCAGCAGTAGCTTTAAAATCCAAGTTTTGGGGTCATCAGTGCTGAAACAAATATGCATGCCGTATCTGCCTCAACATAACTCACAGATACTTAGCAAATCCAAAATTACATGTCTGAAATAACTGCCTGGTCAAATACCAGCAGGTGTCACACCCCAGCCCCACATTGCAGAGTGGTTTCAATATGCCTGGTCTTTGAGCTACAGCTGACCTCATTCCTTAGGGCCAGGACTACTCCTACAGTCAGCCTCCCTAATCTACAGATCAGGGTCTGGAACGAGACCTGACCCTGCTGATAGTGTGAGAGGCTGAATACACGGTGTACATGGGTCTGGGATAGCGTTCAGCCCTTCCCTAACATGTGCTAATGGTGCACTTCAATTCAATCCTGTTGTTCAGAAATATCCACAAATTTATCATTAGCTAGATCTTTTGTTTTATTAGACTTATGTATTGTCATACCTTAATTTTTTACCTTAATATTTGACCATAATGCTAATAACTTAGCTTAAAACTGCTTAATCAGTTCAACACAGATGGGCCAAATCTGTGTGCCTGTGTGAGGGGAGGCCACTCCAACAGTGCACAAAAACATACCATTCCATACATGAGACGGTTATGCAACTCATTCACACGTAAGTTTCTAAGAGAGACAGACAGACAGACAGACAGACAGACAGACAGACACACACCGAAGAAGAAAACAACACACACACACACACACAAAACAATTGCCCACAGTCTGAATAGCCTTTAATTGAAATTATTCACATTTAAGCTCTCCCTCCGTACAAAACAGAGTAGGAGCTGATTTTCAGAAGGCCCTGACCCCCAATATTAGGAGACACTTGTTTGCCCAACACAAAGAAAGTTAGCCATCTAATTTTCTTTTTTTTGGGGGGGGGGATACAACAAAACAACTGATGCCTGCAGTGAAAAACTCTACATGTCTTAATGTAATCATCTTATATTCCCCAACTTAAAAAATAGGCTACATTGTACAATGTTATTTACAAAAGATTAAAAAAAGTTAAATCAAAATGGATTTTTCAATCCTGCTGCAGCTCTGAAGTGACCAATCAGACCATTTCTTTGCTTAACACACTTAGGGTCAAAAACACCCTATCGTTTTCCAACTATTCCATTCTTTTTGGTTCCTCACAAAAGCTTTTATTTAAAAAAAAAAAAAAAAAAAAAAAAAAAGCTTTAAATGTAATGCATTACAGTCATTAATGACCTTGGAGGCGTTTTAACTAATAATTCTCCACAGGAGGTAATACTGGAACTCAGATGTCCATCTCAAACTGGTTGTCATCTGTTGAAAAGGGAGAGAAGAAACCGTTAAGATTAAAAAGGGGAGGTATTTGACAATCAGCTGGCAGTTTGCAAAACATTTGTGTATGTACCCAAAGCACAACCACACCTTAAAACGGACTACAGAGAAGATGGCAAAGTACAGACCTTATCAATGCATTCATAACTGGCAAGAAAAAAAACAAAACATTTGACTACTGGGTGGAGCTTGCAAATCCAGACCGCGTGACATGTTTACCGACCCAGACAAGGGTGACAGGGGGAAAAAGGGGGTCGACACTAATCCCCATGGTCTTTATTTTTGACAGGAGGAATGGAGAGGGACAGATTGATGTTTTGATGTATTTTTGCTTAATAATAAATAGCTGTCTCAACTTGCTCATGAGCCCAAACCTTTGGTTACACAGCCATCATTTTATTTGCAAGGAGTGATTATATCCTCTGGAGAGGGCTAACAGAAACACAGAAAATTCAGTTGACCGATATATTTGCTAAATAACTTGATTTTTCTTAACCCGTCAGCAACAACAAATTAACAGCTGACACCATCAACTTAAAATTTAGAAAAATCCTAGCTTATACAGTATGACACATATAGTGATTGTTAAGTAATTAGCCACTGACCTAGTTTTAAAAGTCTAGTTAAACCCATAAAAGCTACAGCCCCTAAAAGACTAAACTAACACATGCCCATAATGCCTGAGCAACTGCTGTGTTGCAAAAATGTAGGCATAGCACTGCGAGAATATATGCTGCACCTATCTGCTGTATTAGCACATGTTGAATACTCATGACAATGTAAAAACTCGCAGCTCATGTTGGAAACAAAAGGGTTTCAAGTACATGAGAACACAGCTGGAGAAGCATTCTATGCATAGAGAAATTAATGAGTAGTTCTTAGAATATTAGATAGGGCTACAAAATTGTGCATTGTGGGGGGATATTTTGATTTTTTTTTTTTGTAAGATTATTTTTTTCGGGGCTTTTCCCTTTTATTGTGTAGACAGTGGATAGACGTGAAAGGGGGAGAGAGATGGGGGATGACACACAGCAAAGGGCAGCAGGTCGGATTCAAACCTGCGCCGCTGCAGGACTCAGCCAACATGGGGGGAACGCTCTTACTGGGTGAGCTAGAGGCCGCCCCAGGATATTTAGATTTTTATAAAACTACAAAAAGCATGAAAGATGCATGGACATGTGTTTGCACACATGAACTTGGGCATGTGTTTACCAGTCCACTCTATAAAAACTAATCAGAGAAAACTAGGTAGTTGTAAGCTTACCTGCAATGTCCTTTTCTTCTTCCTCAGCCTCCTCCTTGAGATCCTGCAGTTTTCCCATGGGGTGCGTAGCAGGTACTGTTACCCCTGGGATCTGGGGCAGACAGCATGGGGGGGTACGGGCAAGAGGGGAGTTTCGACAATCCAACAGAAATTTTCTGTCGTAAATGATGCGGGTACCTGGGTTTGAGAGACAAAAAAAGAAAAGTTAAACATCAAATCGCACTTCATGATCGAAAGTGAAGTTAATGCTCTGAAGACAAAACACAACAGACCAAATGCTGGAATATCTAATATATGATAGATAAGTTAACACAACAGCTTAGCAAGGTGCACATTGGAGTTAAGTATCATTATCCTCTACCAGAGGCAATTTGAGTGAGAATAGCAGGGTTCTGTGTGCGCGCAGAGGGGAGGGCTGAAGGATGCCACTGCCATGAGTTCCAGGAAATCAGAGTACAAAACATTCTGTCTTTGAAGCAAGAGGCCCTGAGGTTTAAGCAAGCCACATGTTTGTTCTTTGACTGGGTAAAATCTTTACCATTGACGGTAGATGTGACATGCATAGGCATCTATCAAAGCTTTTCTCAAGTTTTCTCACAGTGATGACATGATTTCAGGGTAAAGCAATCACACAAACCCTGCAGCTTGCCACATCTAAAATCTTCCTGGCAGTCTCATGTCTGTCACCATTTGGACTTGGCCAACTCCAAGCGAAAACAGTGTTATAAACGGCGTGTTGTGATAAGTTTGACCAGGACATGACTGAGTCAAGGAGTGGTCTGCTGCTTTTTTATTAGAGTTTAAACCTGCTGAACCTCGCCACAAGGAAAAACACGTTATGTAATAACTGTGGTGAGCAGTTCGTCCTGGACAAAGGGAAGCAAAGCAGAGGGGGAATAGAGAGAGAAATGGGGCGAGGAAAGCGGGCTGGAATGTAAGCTATAACATAGTGCAAGCAATGCATTCCAAGACTGCATTAGAGTGCAGAGCAGTTATGTAAAAAATGGGGTCGGTCTAGCAACACATGGCATGACCCTCGCAGAGTGAAAGGTGTTGCACATGAAGCGGAATACAAGTCCAAACTGTGTTGCAAGTCCCTATGCCGTGTTTAGCAGTGCCATCAATTTTTGGTACGGATTTAAAAGAAAAACAAAACAAAACAAAAAACAAACATATATTGCTCACACTTCCCACATTAGACATGTCCTTCCCCTCCTCCTCTTAACTTGTACAAAATGTTCTTTACTGTTCCTGAAATGCAAAGAGAGCAGCGGGGATAGGACAGCCTCCCAACTCCTCCGCTGGCAGAGGCCAATCCCTCTTCTGTTCTGGCAGCTGGACACATACACCCCTTTTTAAATCACAAATCACGGGTTAGACTGCTCTTGTTGTCTTTAGACGTCAATGTTTTCGATGCAGCAAAAACTGTGTTCAGACCCCAATGCATGTTATGTTGTTTATGTTTAATAACCCTGCATATCCCGTGTAAGACAAAGTTACTAGTATTGTTATGCTATTAGCAATGGAAAGCTAGACATTAATGTGTAGTATTTATTGTAAACTTAGTAATAGAAAAACAGTAAAAACTGTCTGACTAACGTTACATGCTTATGTTTGAGTGTAATCTATGTAACAGTACTGTATTGTTTGATTTACACAACGACAGCAAACTTGACAGCATTTATGTTTTTAGTTACCAATTGTTTAGAGTTTAAGCTAATTTGGTTATTCTATGGTGTTAGGGCGAGCTAAATTATATTTTTAAACCGATACTTTTATCAGCTGCATATTTGTATTGTTTGGAGCTTCTCGCGAGAGCTTGTCGATGAGCTGGGAGCATTTGCACGTATGAACAAATCGTTGGGTTACGTTACAACTCTAGCTAACTTTTTCTGGCAAGTTCCGTGGTGCGAACACACTTTCTAATATGAAACCTCGACAGAAAGCGTAGCACTCCCCAGTTCTTACCTCCAGGGGTGGTGGAGAAGAGCGTCCCCCCGGGTGTCTGGCTGTAACAGTCGGGAATCTGGGACCAGTCCTTTGGGGTGACCACCCTGGTGGGGATAGGGCAGCTTTTAACTTCATTTGTCCCGGTCGACATGCTAGCTTCTGCTGGGCTGCTGCAGGCGGAGTGTTATTCAAAGTCCTCAAACTCGCTATGTAACGCTCGCGCGCAGCCTTGCACAAAGACAAACGAAATCAAAGTTGTAGGGTTTTTTTTTTTTCTTTTTTTTTTACACAACTAACAGTTACCAAAGTAAAAGTTAAATAACTTCAACTTGTAAACTGATTATTCAAACAAGTTGAGAGTTTGGGGCCCGCTGCTCTCCGTCTCTACAAGCAGCTACCATGTGCTGTATTTGTAGCAGGCAGCCACTCGTGATGTTTTTGTGCAACAGCTCAGAGACACGTGGGGCAACGGAAATGTGATAGTGCGAATGTTTTCAAGTACAAGACAGTCCGTGGGGGCGGAGAGGAGGTAACTATGGAGTAGGAGGGAAATCTGCTGATTGATGAGAACACAAACATTGAACGTGTAAATATTTTATTTTATACTACAAGAGAAAATACAATGTAAAGTGAAAATGTAGCTAGTGTTAAGAAATCTCTAAAAGACGTGATGTTCAATTTCTGAGGAGTAAGGAGAGGCTGGGGTCGAATTGAAAGGTTTAATAAAACAACACGATGAAAACGACAGTCAAAACACAATCAAACAAATATGAAACATAAAACACTGCCAGCAGCAGACTGCAAAACATGCTTCCCCTGTTGGGTCACAGTTAGCAGCCACGCGACATGACAACAATACACTGTAAACAGCGGTCTTCAAAATGCTTCCCCTTGGGGTCACAGATTGAAGCCCGAATCTTTCTCAGGATAAGAATTATATCCCTTTGGAATTGTGGGTGTTTCCCTTGAATGATAAGTCTCTCAGGTTAAGGACACACCTCTGATTAGATTAACTCCAGGTCACAGACAAAGGTCATTTATCTTGGTAGTGCTGATATTCAAGTTTACAGAGTTTGCATTTCCTTTGTTCTAACCCAGACTTGGCACCAGGAGGTTGGAGTCTCCAAGAGACGTTTCTCTTCATATGTTAGTAGTTGGTTTTAACCTAATCTATCTGCAAGAAACAGGAAGAGAGGGGGAGAGAAATAACCAGCTGTTTTTACCTTAGTAGTTATTCTAGATTCCATTCCTATTTTCATAACCTGACTGCAGCATACAATTTATTATTTAAAACATAAAACATAAGCATGGTTTTAACTTTTTACAACCTAACACTAGCTGACGTTACCATCAGCTTATCATTCTCACTCAAGCTCTTATCCTTTAGGGAAGCTTCTCTTCAGCCCTTTAATGTATATTACAACATGTGTTGGATGGGGTAAGACTAAAATAAATGACGATTTTCTTATTAATTTGTCAACATTGGGCTGGGCATTAAGAAAATAGCTTTCCAGGGCGTCTCTGGTTCATTAAACAAGCGCACTTCCACCTGTCCGTGTTACTCACTCGACAACACTGCTCCCTGCAGGCGTTTAAATGGGTGGCGCAGAGTGGGCACGTTTCTCACGTAGAGCACCCTGCATCCATGAGAGAGCCTCACAGCTGCTGCACATCTCTGCTGCACGTTGTCTTTAGCATCAACAATCAAAGCTTTGCCATTTCCCCTATCTATTCTTTTTTATTAAGCTCTTTATCTATTACATTCAAGTTTTCAGAATTGTGTCGGCCTACATAGTTAAATTTGTGTGTGTGTGTGTGTGTGTGTGTGTGTGAAAGGAAGAAGAAAACTGTAATAACAGAATTTAGTTTTCTTCCATGAATGTTAGGCTACCACAGACACCCAATACTGCAAATATATAAATATTGCAATATTTTCATCAGTGGGCCATAGGCCCACCTATAATAAGACCTACCTAAACAGCTTTTAAAAACGGTTAAGCCTGTGGAAAAGCAGATCCAGGTGTGGGATGAGGACAGTATAGAGACGCTGAAAGGATGCCTGGAGTGTACATCCTGGACCATCTTTGAGGACTCTTCAGCTGACTTGCACGAACAGACAGAAGCTATTTCGGGCTACATAGTGTGAGTGCGGTCATTCCAACTAAGACCATTAAGGTGTACCCAAACATTAAACCGTGGGTGACGAAAGAACTAAAAGACATACTAAATGAGAAAAAGAGAGTCTTCGCTTCAGGAAGCTTACAGAACAGAAAAGACATGCAAAGGAAGGTCAATAAGGAGATCTATAAGGCCAGGTGTCAGTACAAGGACAAGGTACAGAGTACTGCGGGGAATTCAAGGGCTGCTTGGACTGGTATAAAGTTGATGGCCAACGCCCCCTTCAAGACAGGGAAAAAAATGATTTCATGGAGGACACAGCATCCCGTGCTCTGGCCAACAACTTAAATGAACATTTTACCCGCTTTGAAATAAATGACAGTGACAATGTCTCTGCTTGGCAACAGACTGTAATAGACGATGCTGAGATGGAGAGCACTTTGATTATTACGGAGGAGATGGTCCAGCGAGTGTTTGAGAAGACTAATGTGCCGAAGAGTCCGGGGCCGGATAACATTGGAGGCAGAGTGCTGAAGCACTGTGTGGTCCAATTAAGTGGAATTTTATGTTCCCTCTTCCAGCGCTCAATGGACACTCAGGTAGTTCCACTGCTTTGGAAAACAGCAGTCGTGACCCCCCCCCCCTTCCCAAAGTCTCCCATCCATCCTCATCCAAGGATTATAGGCCCATTGCTCTCACCTCTCTTTTAGTTAAATCACTTGAGCGGATCATTAAAACACACATCATTAACTCCTGTAGACATGACCTTGACCCTTTACAATTTGCATATAGATTTGGGAGGGGGACGGACGATGCCATTGCAGTGCTTTTAAACTATCTGTATACCCACCTGGAGGGTTGTAAAACGCATGCTCACGTTTTATTTGCAGACTTTTCATCAGCATTCAATACAATCCACCCACACATTTTAGCAAACAGACTTAGAGACAATTTCCAGCTAAACTCAACATTAATTAAATGGATTTTGGATTTCCTGAGTGGGCGGCCACAAAGAGTAGGCTAAGGGTGGGAAACACATTATCTGGGGTGCGCTTTACCTCAATTGGGACACCACAAGGTAGTGTCTTGTCACAACTGCTCTATATATTGTACACTGACTGTTGTCGCAGTAGTTACCCAGGACGTTATATAATTAAATTTGCAGATGATATTGCTGTGATTAGTTTACTGGAGCGAGATGAAACTGAACATGGTCCAGTGTTGCAGGAATTTGCTGACTGGTGTGAAGCCTCCCAGTTGCTGTTGAATACGTCCAAGACAAAAGAATTGGTCTTTGATTTTAGACGTGCTGCTCCCTCACCCTGATAAGAGGAGACGAGATAGAGATGGTGACGGAGTGCAAATATCTCGGTCTCATCATTGATCATAAATTATCCTGGGATCAGTGTGCTGATGCCGTTTTTAAACAGGGCCAACAACGTTTGTATTTTCTTAGGAAACTTAATTATTTTAATGTTGACAATAAAATGTTGACTCTTTTTTACAAGTCCTTTATCGAGAGTAGGCTATTCTCTCTATTGTGCTGGTATGGACATTCAAAAATCACCCATAGGAACAAATTGGGGAACATTGTTAAAACCTGTGGAAAAATCATTGGTAGGCAACAGGTAGACCTGTACTAACTATATCTGACCAGATTGGCACAGAAGGTATAAGGTTTTTTTTTATGGTTCGGAGTAATTCACCCTAGGGTCCTTTGCACCATGACCTCCAGCCAAACATCCCCCAGAAGCTTTTTTCACCTGGGTCTAACATTGGGAGAGTTAGCTAGAGCGTTATCAGCTGAATAGTTTAGCGCAGAGGCTAATGGACCCACGTTTGTATCTCATAAATGACCCCACTAATAATGCCCGAAATGATACCAAACGTCTACACTAGTACAAATAGGTTATGCACTCATAAAACGATGGATTGGAAAGTTTGTAAGTAGGCTACACCAGGAGTTTATGTAAATAACACTTGCCTGCTGGCTTCTGCTCTCTGCTGTTGTTGTTGCTGCTGTAAGACGAGTGCTTAGGGACCTCTACAAATTACAACACCGAAAAGAGATGCAACAAAAATATTTTTTTGCTGCATCTACTTTTTTTAAGTGCTGTAGTATAACTAGCAGGAGACAAGTAATAATTGAGGTAAGTTTGAAGACATTACCTTATTTAATCATTAAATTAATAAATATTTTTGTTGTAACTCTTTTTGGTGTAGTAATTTGTAGACAGCCCTAAGCACTCGTCTAACTGCAGGTGCAGCAGCAGCAGCAACAGAGAGCAGAAGAGAGCAGGCAAGTGTTCAGAAACTTCTGGTGTACTTACAAACTTTCCAATCCATCGTTTTATGAGTACATAAACTATTTGTACTAGTGTAGACCTTTGGTATCATTTCGGGCATTATTAGTGGGGTAATTTATAGGGTTGGGTACCAAAACCCGGTTCCACTCCACTATGGTACCGGTTCCTACGCAAACGGTAGTATTCGGACCGGATTAGAACGCGAATTTCGGTTCCTCATTTCGGTTCCGACTGAAATATTTCCCCTCTGTCGCTCCGGACAGCGGCAGCCTCTTTTTTTCTTTCTCCCTTTTCTGCCGAGTGGCGCACGTGCCCGCTCGCGGTGTGAAGCGCGTGTCCGCGCTATTCCCCCGACATGCACTCTAGGGGAGCGCAGGGCACAAAGTAACGCGGGGTTAAATGTAACACGGGTTTTTTAGATGGTTGCACAAGGTAGAACTGGATGTGCTTCAGGGCATGTAATGACATCGCCATTAGACGTGTTCCAGCCAATTTGGAATTCTGTTTACTTCTGCTGTCTCCGAGAGAGAGAAGAAATTGTGTTTTGGCGTCATAAAAGTATTTTTTTTGGTCAGAAGTATTTCTCGATTTCTAAAGAGTGTGTGAAAGTCAGTGTATCTAATCTATTGCCTTGATCACCGTCCTTTTGGCTAAAACATCGTGCCATTATAAAAGATGTGACCATCGCTTAGCGAGTGCTAGCCAGTCCTGAGGTAAACGCGTCACAGCGGGGCTAGTTGTAACGCGCTGTTACAACTAAGCCGTACCTATAATTATATGCCATTTCTAACTCACAAAGTCTTTAATTTGCATTAATGTTTAAAAACCAATATTTTGAAAGTATTTAAGTACAGCGTGAACAACTATGTATTGCATTTCTTTTGTCCACAGAATGAGAATTTTCTTTTATTATTATTTCTTACATTTTATTTTTTATTTTTTTTATTTTTTAATAGATCCATAAATTAAACTATTATATTATGCAGAGTTTAGTAAAAACGTGTTTTATACAGTTTTATTAGGTGTATAGCACAATGCTATTGAATTATTTGTGTTAAATCCAACTTTTTAACAAGTGTTACAACTAACCCTCTATCTGTTACAACTAACCCCACATATGGGGCAGGTTGTAACATTTCACCGATCGCCACTCGGGGGAATTGTTCAAGAACAGTAGGTCCTACAAACAAACTTTCAGTGCACCTTTGTAGCAGAGATATGTATGTTGCTTGTATAAAAATATGAGCAGTAAAACTCAAATGGTTTGAGAAATATTTAGCCCAAACCAAAAAGTGTTACTTTGTGCCCCGTGCTCCCAATCACAGCTGATAGACGTCTTTTTGTACACGCTCTGAAACGGACGTAAAAATATCCCACTTTCTCTGTAGTCTACCGTTAGCTAGCTACCGTATATGTAGGCTACTTTTAAAATGGCATATTTTCCCTCTGGGCTCACCAAAACGGACGTAAAAGCATATTAACCATTCACTGACTGCACGTGATCGCTAGTAAACATTACACTTGCTCTGCTAGTCTATCGTTCAGGACAAGAGCCTGTAGCCTGGTGGTGGGGGAGGCGAGACAGCCTCCCCAAATTGTCTGCCCTTTCAAACTCATACCTGGGTGTGTACAGACCTCTTGGACACCGTCTGAGAGAGCTTTCTCCTGTGCAGTAGGCCTATGCTGCTCCCCATTTATGGAACTCTCTTCCTGTGGAAGTTCGAAACAGTTCTAGTCTCTCAGTTTTTAAATCTCGTCTTAAAACGTATCTGTTTAGGCAGGCTTTTATGTGATTAATGTTTGATGCTGTACTGGTTTGATTTTTCTTTTTCTTCTTTAAATGTTTTCTATAAATTTTGTAAGGCGTCCTTGAGTGTCATGAAAGGCGCCTTTAAATAAAATGTATTATTATTATTATTATTATTACATGCCATAAGTCAGGAGAGGTGTCCTATCTTGCCAGAGAAGGCAAATATGGTCATTTTTCTGCAAAAGAACTGCTAAAGTTTGAAGCTGGTTGGCATACCAACTCAACAACATTTATTTTGTTGTTACTTGTTAATAGTGTAACTGTTATTTGTTAAATTATTGTAGTTGTGTGTTAGGTGACTTAGGTTTACTTATTTTATATTTAAGTACTTTTAAACGTTAATATATTGTTAAATTTAAATAATTTTCAATAAAAAAAAACTCCATAAAAAGCCTTTCTTTTATGTCATTTTTCAGTTTTTCAAGAATCGGTTTAGGAATCGTTTAGGAATCGGAATCGTTTTAAAAGTACTGGTTCGGCATCGGAATCGTAAAAATCCAAACGGTACCCAACCCTAGTCATTTACGAGATACAAACGTGGGTCCATTAGCCTCTGCGCTAAGCTATTCAGCTGATAACGCTACGCTAACTCTCCCAGTGTTAGACCCAGGTGAAAAAAGCTTCTGGGGGGGTGTTTGGCTCGAGGTCATGGTGCGAACGACCCTAGGATGAAATTACTCCGAACCATCACTTTAATTTATTTATGATATTGTGCAATATACTCCTTTTACTGTATTCTATTTATTGATGTGTTGGATAGGTAGCGCTGTGGATGTCTGGTTCAATGTCTGTGTCGTGGATTATGTGTCAATATGGCTGTACTGTACAACAAATTGCCTCTCGGGGATATTAAAGTTTTCTAAGTCTAAGTCTAAGTAGGTTTATCACCAATGTTACCTCCTTCAGCAATAGAGTGACTTAACAGACATTTCATTTGTAAAAAAAAATAATAATAAAGGTTTAATGACAATATTTGAGATTAACTACTTTGTAATTTTAATTTACACTTTCAGTTCCTTTCCAGTTTCCTATGATGATCAACATTAATAAATTTGGGCCACTGTTTTTATGTATTAAATATATTAATATATGTAGTTGGATGTTTATATATTTTTAACAAATTGGCAAATTATTTAACAAATTTAAACTCTGCAACACATGTTCACATTTAAATGTAAAATTTTAAATGGAATACAACATGTTCTTATGACCAGTAGTATCTTCCTAAAATACAGTTAATCTCTCTTTGCAAGAGTTAAAAACAGTGTCCTCATTTATGGTCCTATGGCCTGAGGGTAGAAGCTCCCCCTGAGCCTCTCAGTGCTGGCCTGGTGTAAATATCCTTTAGCCAGGGTAGGGCATCGCTTGCCTAAAAGATAGTTACACCAGGCACTAGTTTGGAAGTCAATAATGGTCCAAAATGCAACTTCCAGCAGTGTGATGAGGACACCTGAAGTCTCCAGCACACATACACTGAGAATTTCAGTGAAGCGGGAGACATCTTCCGACACAGAAGATAAACATTTGAAGAAAAATCTAATTTGATTCAGGATTTCAAAATGAGGTAACACAGCTCATTGAGTTTCCACTGGAAAATAAAACAATAGAAAGGAAGAAAGAAAAATACTGCTACTTTTATTTTAAAGTGCCATTTTCATTCCTGGTTGATTAAGAGTTTTTATGTGAGTAAAAACAATGTAACAATTCCTATGAGGAAGTTATTCCTTTTTCCACCCACTTGAGGGCGACATTAGTACTAATTTGGGCCACTGTTTGTATGTATAAAACATGATATATCTACTTGGATGTTTATCTTTTTTTTTTTTTTTTTTTACAAATTGGCAAATCATTTGACAAATTGAAAATGTACTGCAAGAGAACTCAATGTTACAAATGGAATAAAACAGTTTGTTATGACCAGTAGTATCTTCCTTAAAAATACAGTTAATTTTGTTTGCAAGAGTTAAAAAAAAACAAAAAAACTTGTAAATTTGCTTGCATTTTGGGAGCTCAATCATGAATTAATCTATACATTTTTTATTAGTCATATGAAATTATATAAAAGTACAGTCTGTACGCCTCATTAAGGATTCTATGGCCTGAGGGTAGAAGCTCCTCCTGAGCCTCTCAGTGCTGGCCTGGTGTAAATATCCTTTAGCCAGGGTAGGGCATCACTTGGTCTATTGCTCCATGGAATTCCCAGTGCAGTGTGTTTTGCCCTCCAGGTCTCTGCGATACTATAAATTGTATGTCCTGCCCTGCCTAAAGGATATTTGGTCTCTGGTGCACACACACTGAGAATTTCTGTGAAGCAGGAGAGATCCCCAGTTTTTCTAAATAAGGTCCTACATGACAGCTGCAAGCTACAATTAAGTCATTACATAGTGTGCGGTTCCATTCCTTTTTGTGTTCTCAGCTGGTTCTTCTGTCACTGTGGGGGTTATTTACTCTGATGTTAAAAACTAGTTAAAAGTGCAACATTTAAGCTCTGATGATTACTATTGTACACTGTGAGGTTATTAGTGAGCTGAGCTTGACCTAGAGTGGCCTTTACTGACCACTGAGTGGGGTGAGCTTCATGAGTATTGTAATTGGTTGTCCGCAGCTCAGTGCAGTCTTAGGAAGTGTCCTCATTTAGGATCCTAGTGGCCTGAGGGTAGATACTCCTCCTGAGCCTCTCAGTGCTGGCCTGGTGTATCTATTACCTTCTTCCCAACCTTAACAAGGAGAAAAGGCTTGCATTTTGTGACCTTAATACTAGTTTGGAAGTCATTAATGGTCCAATATGCAACTTACAGCAGTGTGATGTGGACACTTGAAATCTCCAGGGCACATTCGCTGAGAATTTCCGTGGGGCAGGAGACATCTCCATACATCTTGTCCAGCAGATAAACATTTGAAATGATAAATATTTAGATTCAGGATCTTTTCTGTGAAGGTGAAGAAGTGCATGTCAAGGCCATCAAGGCCATGAGTGATCTCCGGCCTGTGGCTCTCCCCTCTCCCCCGCAGGGCTTTCCCCTCTGCTCTTCATTCTGTACACTGATGACTGCAGGTCCACCCAGCCAACCTTTTTGAAAAGTACGCTGATGACTTCTCCTATCTCTTCTCTCAGGCACCATGCACCACAGCTCAGCTCTTCATGAGTTTGTATTTGTATAGATGGTAGTGACCTTCTCCAACAAGCAGAGGGAACTGGCTTTGGCAGTCATCACCAATATCCATGGGAATCCTGTGGAGATTGTTGCAAAATATAAGTACCTGGGCACAATCTTTGACAACCTGCTGAAATTTGCTTCCAACACAGAGGAGATCTTCAGCAAATCCCGGCAGAGGGAGTATCCCCTGGGGAAGCTCAACTCCTTTTGAGTCAGCAAGGACATCCTCACACAATTGTACATCATGACGTTCTCTTTCACCTGCTGGTTCCATCAGCCTTCAGAAATAAATAATAATACTCCCTGCCAGAGCCCTCTCCACTGTATGCGACCAGTAGATGCTAATGTCAGCGGGCAGGAGCCTACAGGACTTCTCACAAGTCCTGTTCCCTGTGTTTGAGTGGCTCCCCTCAGGAGGCCCAGGCTGCAGGACACCTCTCTCCCTTTCACATGGCTTGGACACAGCTTTTTGCGCTGATCTTTACTTACATTTATCATCATAAAAGTTTACAGCTTTTTATATTATAATTCATACAATTTTCTGAATCTCATTTCTGCACTAACATTCCTATATCGTTGTTTTGATAATGGGTCTAGTCTATTTATTTTTTTACTGTCATTCATTTAATTTCCTATTTTATTGTAATGTGTAGCCTGAAGCTTATTTTGCTAAAGTCGTTCTGATCTACGGACTACAAATTGCCCCACGGGGACAAATAGAATGGTTTGAATTGAATTGCAGATGCATTCCTCAAAAGTTCAGGAAGGGATTAAAACGTAAGCGATTTGCATATATTATATTCTACATTTATGTTTTCCATTCAGTTTATGTATTTGCGACTTCTGCCTTCCACACATTTATATTACCTTATTTTACATATTGTGTTACATCCCTATATTTTAACTAGTTTTTTTTTACTTGGGATTTTCTTTTTGCTGCTTCTGTAATTATAGTAGGCTACATTTGACAATAAATAATGTGAACTTGAATAACCTGACTCTAATAACCATAGAGGCGGCACTTCCTGCATGATGTTTTTCCTCTAGCCGCGGACGTAAGAAGGAAAAGGGGGGGGGGAGCTTCGGGTGCTCATTGGTCCAGAAATATGGAATCAGATGACGTAGTAGTTCCGGGTTTGTAGCTCCTCAGAGAAGGTAACTGTCGGTCATTTCTGGGTATATAGCTCCATCCATGGTGGAGACACGGCTGACCGCGTTATCAGCGCTGGAGGTAAGAATGGCTCTCTCTCTCTCTCTCTCTCTCTAGCCCTGTCAGGTCAATACTGTCTTTATCTGTTTGGAGATGTGTGTTCGGGTTCGTTTGTGTGGGAAACGTTGAATTAGGTTGAGCTACATCCTCGGTAGCTAACGTGTATCAACTTGGCGAAGGTTGCTCAATGATACGAGCAACGTGTAGCGGCTTTTGTCATCCTCTCGCCTGGCACCGCGCTCCTCAGCCATTGTCCGATAACCGTTAAATAATCTAGCTATGTTTGGTTGAATTAGTCTCACACAGGTCATCATATTTTTAAGATAGCCAATTCTGATAAGTCTTATTTTGTGGCTTTAATTTAAATGTAACGTTAGCTTGTTTTGTTTAAAGACGTTTTTGGACATTAACTTTTGTAGCCTACGTTACGTTATAACTTTAAGCAACCCAGCCCACACTGAGGTGGACATTTCCTGGCATATAATCGTAATGTATATGGATGAGCAATATCCGTCCAAAATGGCTAACGTTAGGCTACTATTGGCATGGACATAACTCATTCATATGTGTATGACTGTGTAACACGCGTTATCGTTCTGATAACGTTACACCAGGTTGGGTTTATCACACCATGCCATCACCGAGAGACGCGCGTTTTTCTCCAGGCATATACCGGCGTTTGGCTAATCAAATGGTTTGAATTGTTGTAGTTCATTCAGTTCCTCTAGACTAGACAAAAACTGGAAAGACTAGCTAGTCAATGAACAATGATTCACAGCTGCTTAATGATTGGCTATGGAAGGGAGTAGCCATGCTGTTATTACACACAATGTTTTCTGGTTTACTTTCAGTTTGTTTCAGTGAACTGTAAAGCAAAGCAATTAGCAAAGCATGGACAAGTGTGTGAAAGGACTGGCAGACGTTGAAGCTACACCAAACCCCCGGCTGCCAATCTCACGGTCCAACCGCATTGTCTTGTGTCGTCTCATTAACTATTCCTTCTCGGAGAAACAGCTGATTGTGGCGCACCATCATCTCTCTCTCTCTCTCTCTCTCTCTCTCTCTCTCTCTCTCTCTCTCTCTCTCTCTCTCTCTCTCTCTCTCTCTCGCGCGCGCGCGAGCCCCTTCACTGAGAAACAGCTGATCTCTCTCTCTCTCTCAGCCAGGGCCCAATGCGGTGTCGCTTGCCAATGTCCTGACATCTGCCTGCCTGACACCTGTCTGACGCTTTCCACCGAGGGGCCAGTGCCACTCGGAGGATCTCGACCTCGCTGGCAAAAGTTCTGGCATTCAAACGTAGCATCCCAATCTCTATTTACCTTCTGGAGTACCGCCAGATTTTCCTCTTCGGATATACATGTGTGTGACGTAGATTATAGCTATGATTCCCTGAAATGTGAATCACACACTGTGTAAAAGTGAGGCCTTCAGGGTAGGGAGTGGTGGTTACATCAGTGCATTACTGATTTTCTATTTATCACAAATTGGATAAAGTACAACTTCCTCTTCCAGACAGCTGTTGGCACATAACTGATATAATCCTGACTTTGTTTTAGGCTCTGACTTTTGACTTGTAAAATGCTTTGATTCATTATTTCACATGTGCTTGGTAAACAATCTTTTTTTTTTTTTCTGATGGTATTTTCTCTTTCTTTTGTTCCAACTTTAGGTATAACATTACAGGGACAGTGGACCAAATATTTTCATTCTAGAGTTGTGGGATTCTACACATTGTCGACTCTGGGGGATTTTCTCTTTCTGAAGCTTCCCGTCTGACACACCTCAAACATCTTTTGGACCTACACACCATTAAAAAGTAGTCTGCATAGTTCCCTTTAACACACACACTCTTCTAGAGAACAGTATGGGTCTCCAATCAGACTATTCCCTCCAATCTATCCTCTTATTTCCAATCCACTTTTTGGTATGGCTGTACTCCACCCTGTCCTTCCTTCCCTGGTACTACATCACTGGTGCCGGGGAAAGAAAAGCTCTGTCCAAGCGCATAAAGGCTCGTTCCACTTCAGGCCACGCAGATGGACCATACCGCTCTGTCGACCACTTTGATTCCTTGGCCACGGAGGACATCCCGGGGAAGGACACGCTGGATAAGCTGTTCAAGCATGCTGTGCGGCGCTTTGGCCAAGCAGATTGTCTCGGCACCAGAGATATATTGAGTAGAGAGAATGAGATTCAACCCAGTGGTAAAGTATTCAAAAAGGTAAGGATTCCCATTACTATAATCTTTTTGGGGGGTGGGATGCTTGTGAGGACAAAGATGTCTGATGCTGACTCTTTTCCTTGCTAGCTGATCCTGGGGGAGTATAGATGGCTCTCCTACAATGAAGTGGACACTGCAGTCAGTGAGTTTGGCAGTGGACTGGCAGCTCTGGGGCAGCAGCCGAAAAGCACTATTGCAATCTTTTGTGAAACCAGAGCAGAGTGGATGATCACTGCCCAGGCATGCTTCAGGCGCAACTTTCCATGTAAGTATGCTACAGTTTTGTATAGTACAGTGCAAGACGGCATGTCACAAAGTGTGAATAATGTTATAACCAGTGTTTAAGTGTTCTGTATGTTTTAACTCTTGAGTGTTTTGTATTCGTAACAGTGGTGACGTTCTATGCCACGCTTGGAGAAGATGCTATTGCATTTGGACTTAACGAGACTGGAGTTACACATCTAGTTACCAGTGTGGAACTGCTTGAGACTAAACTGAAAGTGAGTTAATCCATCACAGCGCACAATCAGAACAACTCCCTCTGATTTCAAAAAGAAGCAATGATCAAGCTATGGTCTGTATGTATGTATGTATGTATGTATGTATGTATGTATGTATGTATGTATGTATATATGTGTGTATATATATATATATATATATATATATATATATATATATATATATATATATATATATATATACACACAGACCATAGCTTGATCATTGCTTCTTTTTGAAATCAGTGTATGTATGTATGTATGTGTGTGTATGTATGTATGTATGTATGTATGTATGTGTGTGTGTGTGTGTGTGTGTGTGTATATATGTAGCTCCAAATTATCATCAGGTGACACACACTAAACACATAATTTCATTAAAGTTGGCATGCAGGTTTGCAGCCACATAAATGAATGAACACCGTATGTGTTGAGATGTATTTGAAGTTGGAAACATTATAGTCTGACTGGTGCTCAGTCTTACTGCATAATTGAATTATGAAGCATTAGGTGCAACAAAATGTGGACCGTGTCTGGACTGATAAGTGTCAGGAAATAAAGCTGGGCGCAATAGCGGTTTTACATAGACTCTGTGTATAGATTTGATTAGAATTGTTGCATTTCCCCAGAATCCATACTTAAGATAAGGAAATTAAAGAATGTGAAGTTTAGTAAATTAGTTTCCATAAATATGGTACATCTTTAACAACCTTTTTAGATTATTAACTTATTTTAACTTCTTCCAGTAGATTGATTTAGTAGGTCAGGTTGTCGGCCATTGTAAAGATTACGTCAGCGAATGTGGAGCTAGAAATCATTCTTATTTTTAAAAGGAAATCATGTGATTGGGCATCCTGTTTTAATTGCAGCTTTGTCCTCTCTGTCCAGAATGTGCTTCCACAGATCCCAAAACTGAAGCACGTGATCTACGTGGACCAGAGGAAAATTAGCACAGAAGGCTACCCGGCTGGGCTGTCCACCCACAGCATGCAGGCCGTACGAGAGCTGGGCGCTCTGCCTGAGAATAGTGTGTATTTGTCTGACTCACCTTGGTTGTGCTTCTTTGTCAAACTCTGGGGTGAAAAGCCTCACACATACTGTATAAGACAATAACTGTTTGTTTGTGTTGCAGTGGAGAGGGCCATTGTGAAGCCCCAGCCCTCTGATCTGGCCGTGGTGATGTACACCAGCGGCTCCACAGGCAGACCCAAAGGAGTCATGATTGTCCACAGTAACATAACCGCAGGAATGACAGGCCAGTGTCAACGCATCCCTGGACTCGGGTGAGTTTCAGTGTTGGTCAGTATACATACATTTAGTAGGGCTGCTCGATTTTGGAAAAAATAGTAATCACGGTTATTTAACCCGTTACTCGTTGACTTTTGGAAAGATGTTGCAAATGTTGAACTGCTAAGAAGTTAAACAAATCAACATTAATAAAAACACCTAGAACTTAGAAATGTCCTTTTTATACCTTTTCCATTTGAAAAAAAAATGTCCAGTCAGAACACAAGACAAAATAAGAGTTTACTTGCAAAACGTAATGTGCAAAATAATCGTTTTTCTCGATTATTCTGCTTTTGTGATCATTAGGAGCTTTTTTTTTTTTTTTTTACCATTCTCCAACCAGGGTTCAAATGTCTTCACAGCTCTTAGTGAATAGCACATCTCTCCAGTGTTCTTTTGTCTTTTTCAACTAAAACAGTGGTTCTCAACCTTTTTGTGCCAGCCCCTATTATCCAGCCCTAACCCCATCAAATATTATGTAGGCTAATTGCCCTGAATTAAGTTACCATATAGCCTTGTCGTTTATTAAAATACAAAAATGAACAAAAACACATGTAGTTTCCCAGGTATCAAAAAGCCATGTGAATAGAAATATTACAGTTTTTTTAATGCAACCATTTGACATTCAATTAAATAACAGCAGCAATCAGACTACTAGATATGTAACTCAACTATAATTAGGTTAAAGGCCTGCTGCATGGTGTGAACCTCAGCACCTTTATAAGATGACTATAATTTGATGTCCTTTTTGGTTGTGAAGTGACCTTGGGTGTATGAAAGGCCTTTTAAATAAAATGTATTATTATTATTATTATTATATATTATTACAAACACTAACAGTAGCCAATCAGAAACAGCTAGCAATTTAACATTAAATCTATTCTTTAAATGTCAACGGAAAACAAGCTTGCACTTATCATGGGGTAAAAGCAGATTACAACACACACACACACACACACACACACACACACACACACACACACACACAACACACAAAACAAGGTTTTTTTTGGTGTAAACGCTTGGAAAACTACTGTCAATGGAAATAAGTTACAACCTTGAAAGTTAGTGAGAGCCTTTGATGCTTAGAGAGTATAGTTAGAGAGTTTTAGAAGAGCTAGGTTGAAGAGTTAGTAGAGTAGGAGTTGAGAGTTATTTAAGAGTTGTTTGAAGTCTGGTTTTATGCTGTCTGCGTAAATAGCAGAAAAACGCTTGAGAAGCGCAACCCCAATCGCTGTGCTTTGAGGAGGTGGAGTCCCGTACAGTAAACAGTGCATCTTTCCTCTATCGCCTAACAAGAAAGTTTTAAAACACAAACACAAGCCCTGATTGCCCGGGAGTTTGGGGAAGCTAAATGTTGCCAAACAACAAAGCACAGTGATATTTTAAAAAAAAAAATAAAATTCTGCTTCTTTTTTTTTCTTCGTGGAAATTAAGCTGTTCAGGTACAGTAGGAAGCGGTTCTATAAAAGATCTGACAAAACTGTTACTGTGAAATATAAAGTTACTTGTGTACATTGGGGAAAGAAAATCAGATCGCAGACCACCCGCGGCGATGCTATTTTCTGAACGCAGCTTCACGCTGAAATGGAGCTTTTAAAGTGCTCTGTCCGTTCCATGGGAGACGAGCTGCGAACAATGTCAGCCCAGTGCAGTGCGTGACTGGCAGGTTTTATGTGAAAAGTTTGTAGTTTGTCATGTGTGGTTTGGTACAAACAAGGACTTTCAAAATATTGCTAACATTTGAGAAATTGAAAGTGCCAAGTAGATAACTGTAGAATGTTCCATATAAATGTGTGCTGGGATGGGCTTCCACCAGCTATCTAGAGGTGTATACGGAGATGGATGGTGATTTTTGAGACTGTGCCATCTAAATTCACAAGCGGTGAACCAAGGAACGGCACTCAAAGGTGTTTAGTGCGATCACTGGAAAGAGAAACAGAAAACCTGTAGGAGCTGCTCCCTGGCCCTAACCTTTACTTCTTCTCTTCCTGTGTTGTGGCAGATCTAATGATACTTACATCGGCTATCTGCCCCTGGCTCACGTTCTTGAAATGACTGCTGAAATCTCCTGTGTCACATATGGCTGTCGGATCGGCTACTCTTCCCCCCAGACACTTTCAGACCAGGTAATACCCAGCACCAACACCAGGTTGGACCACCTATTGCAACATATCTGTCATGCTATATTTCTCAATAACATACCAGGGTGTGGTTACCAATACGTGTCTACATTGTTTCCAGTGGCTTAATCACTGTTTCTGTCTAATGTAATCAGTGTTTTTGTTCCCTTTAGTCCACTAAGATAAAGAAAGGAAGTAAAGGAGACTGCTCTGTGCTCCAACCCACCCTGATGGCAGCTGTGCCAGTAAGTAACCCGCTTTATATTCTTCCAACTGTCCATCTCTCCCTACCCTGTTCTCCCCCTCTCTCTTGTTTTCCTCCACTCTCTGTTTGCTCAGTTTTACACACAATCTTTTTTTAACCTACTTATCACCAAATGTATAAATGAAGTCATTGTTTTCACCTTAAAAGGAAATTCTGGATCGCATCAACAAGAATGTGATGAGCAAAGTGCAGGAAATGAGTTTCATTCAGAAGACGCTGTTTACACTGGGCTACAAATATAAACTGGAGCAGATCAAGAGGGGCTATGACGCACCGCTCTGCAATGCGTAAGAAACCTAAAAATCTCTCCTTCAGTGCCCTTTTAGAAATGTGTTTATGGTGTTCAACTTCAAATAAAACGCACGTCTTTTCAGCCTGTTATTCCAGAAAGTGAAGAAACTTCTGGGAGGACGGGTGAGGATGATGTTGTCTGGAGGAGCCCCCCTGTCCTCGGCCACTCAGAGATTCATGAATGTATGTTTCTGTTGTCCAGTGGGTCAGGGCTATGGCCTCACTGAAACCTGTGGAGCAGGCACCATCACAGAGGGTAAGATGAGATGTAAAGGGTTGAAGAGGAGGAGAGTGTAAATATAATAATTATGTTATTAAGGTATTGTGTCTTACTATACATTACAGTTATGGACAACAGCACTGGTCGTGTTGGAGCTCCTCTTTTTTGCTGTGAGCTCAGACTCCGGGACTGGGCTGAAGGTATGGTTGAAAACCTGTTGCTACATGCCAAATGAAAAGTATTTTTAATTACAGGCAGAGTTTTCCCTAGCTTTGTGGAAGACTTATGTGTGTGTATTTGGCGGGGGGATTTAGGCCTCATTCCTCAAGTTTTTTTCAATTAAAAAAAACAAAAAAAACAAAAAAACAATTTCCCCATACATTTTTGTGTCTCTTTGTGGGTTTTTGTGTCTATTTGTAGTCGTGTTGTGTCCGTATTTGGTCATTTTAGTTTTCTTTGGGGTTGTTTTGTGTCTCTTTTTCACATCATATTATTATTATTATTATTATTATTATTATAACCATATTTGTGTCTAAAACATTTTTTTTTTTTTTTTTTTTTTTTTTTTTATATATATATATATATATATATATATATATATATATATATATATATATATATATATATATATATATATATATAACCCTCAAAAACCTTAAGAAAACTTGATAAAGAAGTCCATCTACAATCATCAGATCTAAGAAAAGTTCCATTCATTCGGCTTAGGTGCTGCCCAAACGGCTCGGGTGCTGCACCTTAACCTTAGCCTGACATGGTCATACTTCCCGACCTCGAATGTTGTGGGCGGGGCTAAATTCGGCTGGCATCCAGGCTACCTTAACCTTATAATGGCAGGGAAAACCCTGACCGAGTAATTCTATTTCATTTTACTTCTTTGTTTGCCACTTTCTCTCAGGGGGCTACACCAGCAAAGACAAGCCAAACCCAAGAGGGGAGATCCTGATTGGTGGTCCAAATGTAACCATGGGTTACTACAGGAATGAAAGCAACGATCAGGACTTTTTTGTGGACGAAAAGGGTCAGAGATGGTTCTGCACCGGAGATGTAGGAGAGATTTATCCAGATGGCTGTCTACAAATAGTGGGTGTGTATATTTGTTCTCTATCTGTCCATCATATTATTTTTCAATTCATCCAGTTACATATCCAATTTTAGCCTTAAAAAGAATGGTACATAACATAGATACTAGACTCAGATGACGGCTAATCATATCAACAGACGAAAGAAAGAGGGGAAAAAAAGATAAAACCATACTAACATAGAGTATCATCCTCCATGATATAATTACAATAACAATGAAATGTTAATAGCCATGTGGACTTTACCCTTTGGGGATCATCTCCTCCCAAAGTTGCAAAACCTTTGAATAGGATTTCAGCATAGTCCTCTTCAATAAAACCGATGACAGCAGCCTGTTGCACCAGCTGTAAGTTCACACTAAATGGTACATTGAAAGGGTTGAAACTAAATATCATCATAGAAATCCAAAGGGTGGATATCCAAAGGGTGTAATCATAGAAATTTATTTTTATGGGTATAATATAACAGCTGGTCGCCCCTCCTCATCCTCCAAGTTACCCCACCGTTGGAACTATTTCAGCTGGTGCAACCCTCAAAATGTTAGTAGCGCTTAAACTCCGACCTAAATTAGAACATACGTTTAAAGTAGTCTGCGTTTGAACTAACACATAGCTGGTGGAACCCAGTGAGGGCTTCAGACCGAGAAAAAGCCATTCATGTCTCCTTGGAGAACGTGTGAGCCTTCCCAATGGGCCAATTGTTTGTCATTCTTTTATATCTTTTTAGTTCAGGTGAGGCAGTGTGTAGGCCTAAGATACACTGATGGGCACATGTGTCAAACTCAAGGCCCACAGGCCAAATCAGGCCCCTTGCAGATTTAGATCCGGCCCGTATATCAATTTGGGTTCACAATCAATTTTGGCCCACCTAGTTGTTTTTTAAAATGCAATTACCTGACATTCAAAGCAGAATATGGCATAATCGCTGACTGAGACTCAGAAATTCTCCCAGAAGCAGAGAGTTTTCATATTCAGGCTGTGAAACAGGTTGTTGTTGTTAAAAAAAATGTATCATTGTTTTGCTTGATTTTCTAAATTCTATGATGGCTAAGGAACTCTTTTGATGACTTTTGTAGGGCTTCATGTCAACAAAAATGCGACAAAAAAATTACAAAAATGTCGGAAAAAGCAACAAATTTACAAAAAGGTGACAAATGTCTGAGAAAGCCACAAAAATGAGGAAAAAAGCTACCAAAAAAAAAAGGCACGTCAATAAACTCTACATGTCCGGCCCTTGGTGTGATTCTCTTTTTCCATTGTGGCCCTCTGGGAAAATGAGTTTGTCTGTTGTAGGGGATTAAGTAAACTCAATAGGACAGCGTATTATGGATGATACTGTGCTGTGTTGGAAACCGTTCCCTAGCACAGAAATAGTGCACACTATATAGTGTGTTCGCCATTTTGTAGTGGTGTTTGAATTCTCCGCGGTTAATTTCATTCACTATATACCCAAAATGCACTGCTAATTTGAGTGTACATACCACGTACCCTACATTTTACTCTCGTATACCACAATGCAACACGGCCGTGTTTTCCCAGAGGAGAAGAAGAAGCAGAAGTCACCAAGAAAACTGAAAAGGAAAAATGGAGCGGGCTTTCATTTCTAAACAGTGGACATGTGACATGCAACATATACTGTATACAACTTTTTACTATCCTCCTGGGTGCTCAGTTTGTTTCAGGGGCATATTAGAGGTATTTTAGTTTCGGTTTGTTTACTGATGCTGGGCGCGCCCGCCTCCATCACACAAACAACGATGTGTTTTCAGTGAGTGTCCGAAATCTGGTTAGGTCATTCCCTCTATAGTTCACGGTTTAATAAACACTATAGGTAATTAAATTTATATAGTATGTTTATTTATATTAATTATTATTTATTATAATAGATTGATACTTATTGTATTTGATTGATTTGCATCATTATTATTTACTTTTATTTAATTTTTATTTTTTACCCCCACCCAATAATAATTATATAACTTTAATTAATGTAAACTTTTTTTTTTGTCAAAGTGAATAATTTTAAAGTAAATTAAGTTAAAAATTTATTACAAACTACTTTTATTTTACTACAGTAATTTTGTTCTAACAATTGTTTCTACAAGCTTTATATTATATGGGGCCTAGTGAGTGAGCCAATGAGGACACTGTTTCCAACACAGCTTTGGTGTCCAATTCCAACCCCACATTTTTTAATTTCTGGACAGAGCCACACTAAATTCACATAGGTACCTGCTTGCACCTTACACATACAAATAAAAGAACAGAAGAGAGTCTTTGTCATATACAGAGGAGTTTAATAATTTATTTATAATCTTAAACTGCATTACAATAGTCAATTGCACAAATCTGTATTAAATACTCTAAATACTTTGTATAGTTCTGGTGGAAAGCTGTCTTCAACAGCATCATCCTTTATCTATGCAAATGTTAACTTATTTAAAGCCTGTCTATGTATTTGTGGTCTTATTTTTTCCATTTTACTTCGGCCCATAGCTGTCATCTGATACTGTTTTAAAGACTGATCTGCAGTCAATGTGGTTGTAACTTCTGACAGGCAAGCTGTTTGTGCTTGATTACAGATTTTTTTTTTTTCTATTCTCATATAGACCGCAAGAAAGATTTGGTCAAACTGCAGGCTGGAGAGTATGTATCTCTTGGTAAAGTCGAGTCGGCGCTGAAAAACTGCTCTATCATAGACAACATCTGCGCTTACGCAAACAGGTGAGCAAGTTGCCTTCATTTAAAGGAAATGTGATTTGAGTTTATTCCATATCCATTTGTAGGAATACATGTGTTGTACTGCGGCAAAGCATTTAAAGTTACTGAAAACATCAAATTATAACAAAAAAGTCAAGTTGATTTTTCACGCTAACCTCCAGATGCCAGGGCGGTATGGGCGGTTCAGTTGAATGCAAATCAAGTCAGTGACTAGATACCTACAGGTTAGGAATCATGTGAAATCCTTTCTTCCAGATAAACTTGATCTGTGTCTCAAGTTGAGAATGAGGTCAATCACATTTCCCACTTCTACAATGCCTTTCAAAATCTCTAAATACCTTCTACAGGCATAAAGCAAGCTTGGTAAGAAGATTTAGGTATGGGGCGACCTCTAGCTCACCCAGTAAGAGCGTTCGCCCCATGTTGGCTGGGGCTTGGGGGTTGTTGTTAAGACAGACCTGCCCCCATTGCTAAAAAAAAAAAATCCTAAAGGAAACACTGTAATGCTAACAATTAATAAAGATATCAAAGCAATAGTAGTTTCTCACGTTTCCCAGTTCATATGTTGACCTTTAGGTCACAGTCCCACTCATTTAATTTTCCCCTTATTCTATTCCACATCAACCAACATTTCAACTGCATTCATGTTTCTCTTCAGCTGACATTTGAACTCTAACCTTAGTATGCTTAGCCCGTTTTTCCACCATGCGTGTCTGCGCTGCGTTCAATCACTGCCATTCAAGTGAATGCTTGATATTCCACCAGCCGCGCTGCGTCCCACAAGCGTCTCTCGGCTCCGCTAAAGATACGCAACAGGTCTATTTTCACGCAAGCCGCGGGGTGTTTCCGACAGCCAGTCAGGAAGTTAAATAGCGAGAGCATCCAGTCATTTAAAATCTGCGAGTCGGGCAGCAAGACACTCCGCTTCTACAACAAAAAAAGACTTCTTCAGCCCCTATATGTTTAACAACTTCAACACACAATTCACTTAAACTGCTTTCAATGTGGCACTTCAACAGACATCTTTCAGTTCATACACTGGAACAGTCACTAAAGTCTTTCAGGACTTTCACTTCAACTGTACCACCTACTGCTTGAACTTTAACTGAATATACAACTTCTTTGAGCACTTTCACTTCAACTTTGGTCATTCAGTGCCTACGGTTCCAAATCCAGCTTCTTTCAGAACCTCCTTTTATAACTATATCAACTTTCAGTTTTTTATTTTGAATGCCACTTCAACTGTTTGAACTATTTTAAATGTTTCAACTGCAAATGTCCGGCAGTGAGCACACATAGGTTTCTCTCTGAAGCATTTTGTCGACCTTTCTATTGTTCATCCTTTCAGTGAACAGAACTACGTGATCAGCTTTGTGGTTCCCAACCAGAAAAGGATGACACAACTGGCCAATCAGAGCGGCATAGTGGGGGAATGGGAGGAGATCTGCACTCACCCCGACATGGAAAGAGAGGTTCTGAATGAGATCAAGAAGGTTGCTGCTAACAGTAAGAAATGACTGGGTTTTTATGATATTGTGATATGGCTTTACAAAACACTTTCATGCATACTTCTTTCTTCTGCTCTCATCTCCACCTATACATATTATGTATGCTATGTACCAATATTTTAGGAGAAAGAGCAGTATTCATTGTACTATACTGTGATCAATGTGGGTAAGAATCACTGTTCTTCCTCTTCACTTTTCATCCATCTAGATAAACTCCAGCAATTTGAGATTCCAGTGAAGGTACATCTGAGTCCAGAGCCGTGGACGCCCGAGACAGGTCTGGTCACAGACGCGTTCAAGCTGAAGAGGAAAGAGCTGAAGAACCACTATCTCCACCACATAGAGAGAATGTATGGGGGCAAATAACTTTGCTCACCATCACCCAAGAGTCTCAATTGTATCCATAACCACTGTAAAAAATCTCCTGGTACCTAATCGGCTTTTTAATGCCGATTGTGTACCACAGGCGTCCAAATGAAAATGTCTTGAACAGAAAAGCTGAAGCTGTTGATAGTTTTAGTTGTTGATCCACGTGTGCTGCTTTCTATTCTTGTGTGTAGTTTTTGATTGTTAAAGAAACGCACAAGTGGCCATACTTATTTCATAAAAAGGGTCCGAGAACATTACAGCACTCAAATGCGATCCACTTTAATCTGCTGGCACTGTTTGTAGCTGATCAGAAGTACCACTGTCCTCCATATGTTGCCAATGCTCTGATTTACTTCCATTGAAAATTGTAACTGTAATCATCGGAGTACTGATGTCACTGTTTTTCAGTCTGCAGTACTTGTGTAGTCAACCAGAAGTGGCATATAAATAAATAAAAATGGCTTAACTGCCATGTTATGTTTACTTGAGGAAAAATATCCACACCCAGATACACTGACATGGATCCTATAGATCATGTCTGCTAACCCACCTACTTCTTTTCTTTAACGTTTTATTTATAATTCTGTTATTGTGTCAATTTATTCAGAAAGTAAGACCAAAATGTGTGAATATAAATGACTCAGGAAGATAAGCAAATGTTTTAATATATGAAATTGTCAAATAGTTGGTTGCTTGTATAAAAAGCCCTTTTGTCAAAATTCTTGTTGGCACCTTATTTATTTAAGAGCAAGCATGCCTAAAATGCTTATCAGCATAATACTTACCAGCATTAGCTAGTCTGAAATGGCAGTAATGCTGTGTGTAATATACCTCAGTTAACGGGTTAACGTACAGTTTGGTATTTTAAGGTTATTTGAAGTGGAGTCTGTTCATTTTAAAAGGAAGAAGAGGTTTTTCTTTTATACATATTTTTTCAAGTGTTGTCATGTTAATGGATTTGCATCATTAAAACTTGACAGTCGCTTTACAGTTGGTTGTTTGGTGATCCTATTTGTATTTATTATCATGCATCATTATGATCACATGCCTTGTTCAACATTTAAAGAGTAAACTTTTTTTGTATTATTGGTGTATGGCGTTTTTATTTTATTACAAAAAAGAAAAGAAAAACAAACTCCATCTAGTGTTCATACATTTTAGAGTGGAATGTGGAGATGGGGAGAGCCTCAGCTATTCCAGTCTTGAAATCGGAAACAGTCACTAGCAATCTTCCAAACGGGCTGGTCGTTGTTGGGTGTAGCCTGAGCTGTCAGAAGAAAGTTCTGGTTGAAGAAACGCTGTTTGTTCCCCTCAAACTTGACTGTCCCACCAGTCACCACGAGCAGTGTAGTCTGGCCTTGGGTTGCTTGCTCTGTGAATGAAGAAAGGCTAGATTAATGCTGGATTAGAGCATCTTCACTCAAAAACATTGCATGTTTAAATGAATAGCCTAGATATTTTCCCACTTTAATGCTCTGCTTCTAGGAACATTTGACAATTACCTAGAGCACTTGAATAGGTTTGCAGTTTGCCCCACTAACCGTGAACTGGCTGACAATCCAGTGTTTGAACTTGGAACTCGCTCGAAGGCAACGACTCAAAAAACTCGCCCAGAGCATGCTGTCCTGACACCACGTTCCCATTCCACACCAAAGTTGCTTTGTCCAGGTAGAGCCGGGTCAAGTTCTGAGAAATAGGAGCCAGTTAGTAAAGACCGTTAAGAACAACATTAACCTCAACCAAAATCAGAAAACAGTAGGGCTGGTTATCGCCAATCGTTTCCCAAAATCGATTCCGATCACAAGGTCCTGATTCGATTCCATATAAATCAGGTTAAGGAAATATCAGTTAACAATACCAACTTTTCTTGGATATGAAAAAAAGAGACTAAATAAATTAAAAAATCAAGTAATTTTTACTACTGCCATTCTGCAATCCACAAAGCACTTACTGCACTTTAAATACTTTTATATTTATTTATCACATTTTTATCCTACTGAATGTCCTTGTCTTGTGTTTGTTTTTTATGTTGGAATGAATCACTTGATTGTCACAACTAATTTCATTGTACTCTTATGCAACGACAATAATGACTTATGAGGGAACTTATGCTATAAATTGTACAGCAAGAAACAACCCTCAAATATGTTCTAATAATGCACAAAGTTATTGTTTACATTAAGAATTTAAACCAATTTTTTTGTTTAAAGTACTTTTTAGTAGGGCTGCAAAATATATAGGTTTTTTTATCGTCATCGCAATACCAACTGGCGCAATTTCGCGAAAGGCTGCGACATGTCGCGATAGACACATTTTTGTGTTAGTTGAAAGAAAATATCAGTAAAGAAACTGATTCTTTTTTTAGTGCTGCCTTTTTATATTCAATTCAATGTTTAATTTGTTCCATAAAAGAATGTTGGAAATGCTTTCCTTTCATTTGTTTTAAATCTAACGTTTAATGCATTTATCGGAAGTAATCGCACATCGCATATTTTCCTCATATCGTGCAGCCCTACTTTTTAGTTCTACATCCTTTGTGAAAAGGCATATGTTAAAATATTTTATTTTTTTCTTTGGATAAGTATCCCTTAAGTGTGATGTGTGTTGTTTGGGACATTTTATATTTGAAAAGTAAAGATGTCACTACTCTCTGGTGACCAAACTAACTTAGTTATTACGACACTGTAACGTTACCTCAAAAATATTTTTGACAATTTGGGACTGCAATTTCTTATCTGATATAAACGCCAATACCGATATCTCTGTGTACCTAAAATATCACGGTACTAGCCGTTGTATCTGTCAAATACAAATACACGAGTAACGTAACGTTACTCAAGTCTTCCAATTCAGAGAACAAAACAATCACTCACCCTCCTTTTTTTATCCACGCAGTCATAATAAATGTTGACAAATTCTTCTGAATATCTGCATGACTGGTCGGCATGGGTCCTGAAATCCTGGTGATGTGACAATCACTTATTAAATGCTGATCAAGATAATTCAAAGTTAAGGTATCAATATCAATGTAAAACGCGCACGTTGGAAACCAGCTAACGTAAACGTGAGCTATCAAAACTACGCGTTAGCTAGCTGGTTGATTAACGTTACAGCAAAAGTTTCAAACTCACCAGCGTGTTTGCCATAAGTACAGCTATAAGGATCACAACAATACTAAATATACTGACTGCTATCAGATACGAGAGGGGGAAATATTCTCAAGCATCAATTTAGGAGTCTTTTCCTTTTCTTTCACTGTTCATTAAGCAGCCAATGCAGCCATTTTGACGCATGTATTACTTCCTGTAGGCACCAACTAGCTATACCTACCAAAGCAAAATGTTTGTATGTTCATTCAAATGCAGTGAAGGCCTCTGAATCACTTACCACATCTTCTATCTGTCAAGGAATTCAAATGGAATAATAACTGAATGAATAATAGAACAACATGGCAAGTCAGTCTCATTTTTGTAAGGTGATGCCACTGATAGTATTTTAATTTGAAAAAGAAAAAGAACCCCATGCGGAAGTAGAGTTGATAATCCTGAGTCATTGCTCCACTGGTTCAAACCAAACCATACTGTCTATGGTTCAAACCGAAACAACTCCTGAGCGTCCCCGTTTAGCCTTTAGCTAGCGACTTTATCTGGTATTTCTTTGATATTTAAATTATATTTAACAATGGAGGGTTCTGTATCAAATGTGGAGGTCTGTAATTTTGCTTACACGGGACAGTTTGAGAAATTAAAAGAGTGCATTCTGTCAGATAAAACACTCGCCTGCAAAACGGACCAGGTAAGAATTCATATTTTGAAATAATGACACATGCCAAGTGAATTTTTTTCCACGTTTTCACCCGCGATATGTTTGTCATTTCAGGACTGTAGAAGCGCCCTGCACTGGGCTTGTTCTGCTGGACACACCGACATTGTGGAGTTTCTGCTCGACCTGGGAGTTGAAGTGAATCTGCCAGACGATGTAACGTTTTATTAAATGGTTTTATTCAGTATATTTGTCCTCCGAGGTGTTGTAGGGATGACAGTTAAAGGTCCCATGATATGGTACTCTTTGGATGCTTTTATATAGACCTTAATGGTCCCCTAATACTGTATCTGAAGTCTCTTTTATATAGGCCTTAGTGGTCCCCTAATACTGTATCTGAAGTCTCTTATAGACCTTAGTGGTCCCCTAATACTGTATCTGAAGTCTCTTTTATATAGACCTTAGTGGTCCCCTAATACTGTATCTGAAGTCTCTTTTATATAGGCCTTAGTGGTCCCCTAGTACTGTATCTGAAGTCTCTTTTATATAGACCTTAGTGGTCCCCTAATACTGTATCTGAAGTCTCTTTTATATAGACCTTAGTGGTCCCCTAATACTGTATCTGAAGTCTCTTTTATGTAGGCCTTAGTGGTCCCCTAATATTGTATCTGAAGTCAAGGTGGAGGGTGGGGGTGTGGCCTTGACCAACTGCCACTTTGCTCGTTTGAAAGCCATGATGTCTCTCTCTCGTGGGTGGGCCAAATTCTCTGGGTGGGTAAAGCAGAGAAAGGGGAGGTAACCTTGCTCCTTATGACCTCATAAGGAGAAGATTCCAGATCGACCCATTTGAGCTTTCATTTTCTCAAAGGCAGAGCAGGATACCCAGGGCTCGGTTTACACCTATCACCATTTCTAGCCACTGGGGGACCATAGGCAGGCTGGGGGAACTCATATTAATGTTAAAAAACCTCATAAAGTGAAATGTTCATGCCATGGGACCTTTTAATATTAGACAGGTGCACCCTATAGTATAATGTAACTTCACTCCTAATAGCGTTATCACAGCAACAATCCAAATTGTGTCTTAACAGCACAGAGTATAATAACTCTTTTATAAATATGTATATTGCATCCAGGAACTTTGTATTTACAATAAAATAAAGTTTCTATACATTTTATATATATGTATATGTGTGTGTGTGTGTATGTATATATATATATATATATATATATATATATATATATATATATATATATATATATATATATATATATATATATACACTCTCACCTAAAGGATTATTAGGAACACCCTACTAATGCTGTGTTTGACCCTCTTTCACCTTCAGAACTGCCTTAATTCTTCGTGGCATTGATTCAACAAGGTGCTGGAAGCATTCTTTAGAAATGTTGGCCCATATTGAGAGGAGAGCATCTTGCAGTTGATGGAGATTTGTGGGATGCACATCCAGGGCACGAAGCTCCCGTTCCACCACATCCCAAAGATGTAATATTGGGTTGAGATCTGGTGGGGGCCATTTTAGTACAGTGAACTCATTGTCATGTTCAAGAAACTAATTTGAAATGATTCGAGCTTTGTGACCTGGTGCATTAACCTGCTGGAAGTTGCCATCAGAGGATGGGTACATGGTGGTCATAAAGGGATGGACATGGTCAGAAACAATGCTCAGGTAGGCTGTGGCATTTAACCAATGCCCAATTGGTACTAAGGGCCCTAAAATGTGCCAAGAAAACATCCCCCACACCATTACACCACCACCAGCAGCCTGCCCAGTGGTAACAAGGCATGACGGATTCATGTTCTCATTCTGTTTACACCAAATTCTGACTCTACCATCTGAATGTCTCAACAGAAATCGAGACTCATCAGACCAGACAACATTTTACAGTCTTCAACTGTCCAATTTTGGTGAGCTCGTGCAAATTGTAGCCTCATTTTCCTATTTTTAGTGAAGATGAGTAGTACCCGGTGGGGTCTTCTGCTGGTGTAGCCCATCAACCTCAAGGTTGGGCGTGTTGTGGCTTCACAAATGCTTTGCTGCATACCTTGGTTGTATCAAGTGGTTATTTGAGTCAAAGTTGATCTTCTATCAGCTGGAATCAGTCGGCTCATTCTCCTCTGACCTCTAGCATCAACAAGGCATTTTCGCCCCCCAGGACTGCCGCATACTGGATGTTTTTACTTTTTCAGACCATTCTTTGTAAACCCTAGAAATGGTTGTGTGTGAAAATCCCAGTAACTGAGCAGATTGGGAAATGCTCAAACCAGCCGTCTGGTACCAACAACCATGCCACGTACAAAGTTGCTTAGATCACCTTTCGTTCCCATTCTGACATTCAGTTTGGATTTCAGGAGATTGTCTAGACCTGGACCACACCCCTAAATGCAATGAAGCAGCTGCAATGTGATTGGTTGATTAGATAATCGCATTAACGAGAAATCTTACAGGTGTTCCTAATAATCTTTAAGGTGAGTGTGTGTGTGTATGTGTGTGTGTGCATATATATATATATATATATACACACACACACACACACACACACACACGTATGTATGTATATATGTGTGTGTGTGTATATATATGTATATGTGTGTGTATATATATGTGTGTGTGTGTGTGTGATATGTGTGTGTACATATACTGAACTAAATTATAAAGGCAACACTTGTTTTTGCTCCCATTTTTCAACTCAAAGATCTAAGACTTTTTTTATGTACACAAAAGGCTTATTTCTCATAACTATTGTTCACAAATGTGTCTAAATCTGTGTTAGTGAACATTTCTCCTTAGCCGAGATAATCCATCCACCTCACAGGTGTGGTATATGATATCAAGATGCTGATTGGACAGCATGATTATTGCACTAAGGTGTGCCTTAGGCTGGCCACAATAAAAGGCCACTCTAAAATGTGCAGTTTTACTGTAGGGGAGGGGGTCCAAAAACCAGTCAGTATCTGGTGTTAGGGTTCTGCTACGTTTACACGTGGCTGGCTATTTTCATAAACGGACATTTCAACCTCTCCGTTTTCAGAAAAGTGTTTGTTTATATGTACCCGTGTATATATCCAGTCAAGAGCATGCCAGACCTGTATGTGGCAGTGTAACGAGAAGCTCAAGCCCACGTTAGCCAATCAGAATCCCGACAATAGCAACAACAGCAACCAATCACGTCCTCTTTCTCTTTCTCGGCTGCCTAAACCTCTGTTTGTCTCAGTTTACATGCAAACGTGCAAACGAAGTTTTCCAAAATCTCCACTTTGGCCGGAGTTTTTAGTAATAATCGTTTTTTGTGATTAAAAACAGGGTTTTCGTGTAAATGAGAGGCCAAACCGCAGGAAAATATCTGCGTCTTCCCTTCGTGTAAACGGAGCTTTCATCTCTCTCTCTCGACCTCGACCTGACTGCAATTCGTTGTCGTAACCGACTTGAGTGGCCAAATGCTCACATTTGATGGCGTCTGGCACTTTGGAGAGGTGTTCTCTTCACCGATGAACCCTAACACCAGATACTGACTGCCCCCTGGACCCCCCAATACAGTAAAACTGAACATTTTAGAGTGGCCTTTTATTGTGGCCAGCCTAAGGCACACCTGTGTAATAATCCTGCTGTCTAATCAGCATCTTGATATGCTCACACCTGTGAGGTGGATGGATTATCTCAGCAAAGGAGAAGTGCTCACTAACAGATTTAGACACATTTGTGAACAATATTTGAGAGAAATAAGCCTTTGGTGTACATAGAAAAAGTCTTAGATCTTTGAGTTCAGCTCATGAAAAATGGGAGCAAAAACAAAAGTGTTGCGTTTATAATTTTGTTCAGTGCATATATATAAACATGTAATTTGCATTGACATTTAATTTGTTATAACGGGGGCTATTTCAGTGTAATAATGTCAAATGAAGGAATATATCTCAAATGCCTAGATCTAACCGAATGTGAACAGACACTAGGCCATATTGAGTGATCTCCAAATGATCCACTTCTTTGTTTTGTGAAATGACGACATGTGATGTGTTACTTCCCAGGCTTTGTGGACCCCTCTTCACATTGCAGCGTCTGCAGGCAGAGAAGACATAGTGAGATCTCTAATATCCAAAGGAGCTCAGCTAAATTCAGTAAATCAAAATGGATGCACCCCTCTGCACTATGCCGCCTCTAAAGACAGATATGAGGTAAGGTTCCCAGTTGCAGTAACATAGTTTGATCTACATGCTGCCAAATAACTTTTTCAGATGCCTGTTTTCTTAAATTTGTTCTTTGAAAAATGTTTCTTTTGTGTCTTTCAAGTAGCTCTATACATGTAATTGAAATATTTTATTAATAGAAGTGTTATATTTCCAATATCTAGATCTATTTATTTTACATGTTTTGTCAAATATTTTAGAGCTGCAATGAATAGATGATTGATTACTCAAACAGAAAATTTGTTGGACATTTTTTTGTCATTTGAGCTTCTCATACAGTACAGGCCAAAAGTTTGGACACGCCTTCTCATTCAATGAGTTTTCTTTATTTTCATGACATTACATACATTGCAGATTCTCACTGAAGGCATCAAAAGTATGAATTAACACATGTGGAATTATGTACTTAACAAAAAAGTGTGAAATAACTGAAAACATGTCTTGTATTCTAGTTTCTTCAAAGTAGCCACCCTTTGCTCTGATTACTGCTTTGCACACTATTGGCATTCTCTTGATGAGCTTCAAGAGGTAGTCACCTGAAATGGTTTTCCAACAGTCTTGAAGGAGTTCCCAGAGATGCTTAGCACTTGTTGGCCCTTTTGCCTTCACTCTGCGGTCCAGCTCATCCCAAACAATCTCGATTGGGTTCAGGTCCGGTGACTGTGGAGGCCAGGTCATCTGGTGCAGCACTCCATCACTCTCCTTCTTGGTCAAATAGCCCTTACACAGCCTGGAGGTGTGTTTGGGGTCATTGTCCTGTTGAAAAATAAATGATGGTCCAACTAAACACAAACCGGATGGGATGGCATGTCGCTGCAGGATGCTGTGGTAGCCATGCTGGTTCAGTATGCCTTCAGTTTTGAATAAATCCTCAACAGTGTCACCAGCAAAGCACCCCTACACCATCACACCTCCTCCTCCATGCTTCACGGTGGGAACCAGACATGTAGAATCCATCCGTTCACCTTTTCTGCGTCGAAGACACTGCGGTTGGAACCAAAGATCTCAATCTCATCAGACCAAAGCACAGATTTCCACTGGTCTAATGTCCATTCCTTGTGTTTCTTGGCCCAAACAAATCTCTTCTGCTTGTTGCCTCTCCTTAGCAGTGGTTTCCTAGCAGCTACTTGACCATTCGCGCAGTCTCCTCTTAACAGTTGTTCTAGAGATGTGTCTGCTGCTAGAACTCTGTGTGGCATTCATCTGGTCTCTAATCTGAGCTGCTGTTAACTTGTGATTTCTGAGGCTGGTGACTCGGATGAACTTATCCTCAGCAGCAGAGGTGACTCTTGGTCTTCCTTTCCTGGGGCGGTCCTCATGTGAGCCAGTTTCGTTGTAGCGCTTGATGTTTTTGCGACTGCACTTGGGGACACATTCAAAGTTTTCGCAATTTTCCGGACTGACTGACCTTCATTTGTTAAAGTAATGATGGCCACTCGTTTCTCTTTACTTAGCTGATTGGTTCTTGCCATAATATGAATTCTAACAGTTGTCCAATAGGGCTGTCGTCTGTGTATCAACCTGACTTCTGCACAACACAACTGATGGTCCCAACCCCATTAAGAAGGGAAACCATTCCACTAATGAACCCTGACAAAGCACACCTGTGAAGTGAAAACCATTTCAGGTGACTACCTCATGAAGCTCACTGAGAGAACACCAAGGGTTTGCAGCGCTATCAAAAAAGCAAAGGGTGGCTACTTTGAGGAATCTAAAATATAAGACATGTTTTCAGTTATTTCATACTTTTTTGTTAAGTACATAATTCCATATGTGTTCATTCATAGTTTTGATTCCTTCAGTGAGAATCTACAATGTAAATAGTCATGGAAATAAAGGAAACGCATTGAATGAGAAGGCGTGTCCAAACTTTTGGCCTGTACTGTATGTGAAATGTGCTGCTTTTCCTTGTCTTATCATTATATTAATTAGATATCTTTGGGTCTATCAGACAAATCAAGACACTTGATTACATCACTTTTTAACTGTTTTATTATGTTTTATCGGCCAAACAATAAATCAAGAAATGATGAACTGATTATGGAAATAATCTTTGGTTACCTTTAGCTTTGCTGTTGCTTTTCTTTAATTAGGTAGAATTATCACTTGGATAATACATATACTGCAGCATAACCGTGCTATCAACTTCTGCAATATTTTGCAATGGGTACTTTTAATTGTTTAGCAGTACAATGCATTGCATTTCATATTGGTGATCAACAGCACTATCTCAGAATTAGTTGCATTGTTCTACAGTAGCATTATCAGTTCTGAACCAGAGGCTACTTTGTTGGGGAACACCCATTGATACTCTTTAAGGATTTCCCCTACCATTTATTCCAACCAAACCATATCCTTGATGATGATGATGATGATGATATGAAATATCCAAGCATGATATGCTATAAGTGTGAAAGCCAAACATAAAGTGAGAAACCTTAACTTTCTCTTAAAGGGGCGCTACGCAGTTTTGGCAATTTCTTGCTGTTTTCTGCCAGGTTTCTCTATAGAGCTCCCCCTACAGCTTCGGAATAGATATTTGTCAACACTGTTGTAAAAACTCGTTGGTGACTCTCCCCCCTCCCATTTTCATCCTCTGGTCGTGTGCATTTGTTTTCAAAGAAGCCAGCGAACGCACGGAGCCATGTCCACTGAGGTAGAGCGCTAGTAAGCCCGTAACAAACAGTGATCATAATAAAAACCTTTACAGACAATAGCAAACATCCTGAGGTAACAATAACAAGAAATACAAAGATTAAACTGAGTTTATCCCAAAGATACTTACAAGTGCTACAGCAAGAACGCCGAGCAGGCTTCTGTTCTCTCAGTTCTCGCCATTAAAAAAAAACAACCTCCATCACTACCTTGTTCTTATAGCTAGCCAGTTCCTGGATGTGTGCAGTGCCGTGAAGCAATTTGTTACATGGCGAGACCTGATATCACGCCATACTTCCTGACGCTGAGGCCGGCAGCTTGCTGGCCCAAAGTTGCAGGGTTTTTTTTTTCAGCTCACAGGCACTAGGGGGGAGCGAGACGACCACCATTCAACCTGAAAAAAAGTCATATAACCATTCCAATGACTCAGAAGCTGTTCAGTTAAGGTAAATTAAGCTAAAAAAAAAAGAAACTGCATAGTTCCCCCTTAATTAAGCCATTTTTCCCTCACCATGCATTAGTATTAGATTTATAAAAACTTTCTTATACTGAGGTAAAAGGAGTTAATAAGAGAGAAAGTTAAGATTTTTTCTTTTGTTCAAATGTTTTCTATATTATCAGTTGTCAAGGAAGTATTTGTTTAGGCATACCTGAAGAAAGTCAAGGGAGGTTTCTGTTTTCACTTTTATTCCAGAGGATATTATAATCTGTGCCATATGGTTTTCTAACCTTGGACAGGCATTAATATTACCTTTCCAAATCTTAACCAGTTTAGCTTTGTATGTGTTCAGCTGCCTAACTGTTTTTCTTTCATACCTACCACACACACATCAAGCAACAATATTTAGCTAACCTGTGGGATTTGTCCTTTGCCATTAGCCAATAAACATCATTTAAACAGTACCTATGAGTCCAGTGTGTGAAACTGCTAAATGAAGCGATGCATCCCCCTCCCAAGTATCCCATGCTCTTCCTTTTGGCTTGTAGACCTGATGTGCCCAGGACGGAGGTCTGTGGGTGAACCCTTCTCGAGTGCACCTGAAGCAAAGTCCACACAATGTTTTTATTTACATGTATGGGAATCAATCCCAGTGGTGGCACACTGTGACAAGCTGTTAAATCATTTTATCTTTGTGAAGTTTAAAGGGCAGTTTGACTTTTGTTTATGACGGTATTGCAACATTTTCCTACTAGTTCAAAACTGTAAAGGAGGGCGCCCGGATAGCTCAGTTGGTAGAGTGGGCGCCCATATATAGAGGTTTACTACTCGACGCAGCGTGTCCGGGTTTGACTCTGACCTGCGGCCCTTTGCTGCATGTCATCCCCCTCTCTCTCCCCTTTCATGTCTTCAGCTGTCCTGTCGAATAAAAGCCTAAAATAATCTTTTTTTAAAAAAACGGTAAGATATATGTATTTCTTGTATACTAACTGCAAAATGTATATTACACTGTTACAGATATTATGTGGTATACTGTATACAATTGGTATTTAGTATGGAACACAGAAAATGGCTATCTTTACTGTACAACATGCAAAAAGTCACAAACACCAGACATCTAAATTGTAAATGTATTTATTGAATGACATGAGTAACTTTGCATGGAGTGTCATGTATGAACTGTGGGATGCCTTTCTGACACCAACAGAACAGGATCTGAAAATGTGTATTTCACATAAATGGGAAGTCACTGCATTTAAAAGGTTAATTGTTAATGACTTGTTAGTAACACAGCTTTCCCTTTTTATAGATTGCCCTGCTGTTGTTGGAAAGTGGAGCAGACCCCAATGTCACCGACAAGTATCAGTCCACTCCCCTTCACAGAGCGTCTGCCAAGGGCAACCACCGCCTCATCCAGCTGCTTCTCAAACACAGTGCCTCAACCAACATCCAGGACTCACAGGGCAACACACCACTGTATGTGTCCATACGTATTTGTCTAATACAACATTGTGGCTGCTGGCACACACATACAGTTGCAGTGGAATACTCTAGGCTGAAATGAACAAACAGAAAACCCTTAAAGGGTCAGTTCACCTGAATTTAAAACATTTTTTCTCACTTACCTTTAGCGGGATCCAGTCATTCATTCAGAGTTTAACCTCTGCCCTAATATATGTGGGGCTTACAACATAGATAAAAAAAAAAAAAATGAAAAGCTTTTTGTATTCACAATACTGTATGCATTTCTTTTTTACCAGCCACCTTGCGTGTGATGAGGAGCGTGTGGAAGCAGCCAAGGTGCTGGTGGAACATGGGGCCAGCATCTACATTGAGAACAAGGAGGAGAAGACCCCCCTCCAGGTAGCCAAGGGCGGTCTGGGCAACATTCTTCGTCGGATTGTGGAGGGATGATTCATTGGCTGATCTACGGTTGATGCTCCAACTCCAGTCCCCACCATCGCAAGTTACATAACGAGAATTCTCATCCCAGTCTGGTGTGACACATTCAGATGCGTAACAGGTGGAAGATGAGAGTGTGTCCGGGAGAAAAGTTGGACTGTACTGCATTATTATCAGCTCCTCAGATGGGGCAGTGAAACTGCTCAGATGTTAGATGTCTGGTCAAAAACACTCTTGTGCACTAAGTGCGGTCTGTTCAACACTGCAGTCTATTTTCTTATGATCTATTCCTTTTTATGTTTGAATTGTTGCAAAAATGACCAAATAAAAATCAGTGTTCAGCCTGTTAGTAAATGATGTTTAGGATGTATTTATCTATTGTACATTCAAGCATTGGATCCAGAAAATGTAGTTTATCATTCATTTCAAGTGGTGTTTTCAAGTGGGAAATATCTGGCTCTTTAGCTGCTAAATGCTCCACTATGTTCATCAGTTAGTCGCTAACTAACTGTGTCTGTCTGGTGCTGAGCAGGTTGTGTACAGTGAAAACAGCTACTTTGTATGTTTGAAAACGGTGTGAGAGTGAACCAAAGCCATGTGGGCCAGACAGTTAAACAAAGCTAAAACTCACCATGAAGTTCTGTAAAACAGAGGGTAGCTGCAGATACGGCTGATAATTCTCGTACGAGGAGTGACCCCTTCACATTGTTCAATGTTGTCATTTGATGCATTGGCATTTTCAGAATTCATACATCTTATTCCTACCGTGTGGTCTAAGACAAAAATATTAATAAACATGAAAAAATGTTCCCAAAATCCAACTGGAGTGCTAAAACTCATATGTGTCATGTCATCAAGTATAAAGTCTGAAAATGCTCCATCGACAGTGAATTGGGAAAGATGTTCTAGATGACACACAGAGCACCCAGAGGAATGTTCTGAGTAAATGACACGACAAAAGAATAAAACTCATTTGGGTTTAAAAAAAAAAAGAACATTCTGGGGGCCCACAAAATCAGTCTCCCATTCATTGTCTATGGAGCCAGACTTTACTTGATGACATCACAAATTTGAGACTTGTCTGATTTTTGGCATTGAGAGAGAGTAGCTCATGTTCACAAATTTGTGAAATTGATTGAACTTCCCCAGGCCAGGGAAATACCATAAAAAGGTCCACCACGTTAAATCTAACATTGAGTGACTTGTTATCTACTTCTTACATGTAAATATCCACATCATCGTGTCATCCAGATACTGACCTTTTGTTGTGTACTTAATCCACGCTCTGGCATTACCTCCCACCCCTGTCCAAAATGACTTACAGGAAGCAGCACCCAGCTTCTGACTCCACCCCAAAAGATCAGAGCACATTACTCCCTTTACTGTTTTGGGCAATGTAGTGAGCGTAAGATTTTGGTAACTTTTAAAGCATGCCTCAGTTTACCCTAAACCTGCTTTCTTTAGCCTAAAATAAAAAAAGTGTGCCTTTTATAGTGTTATGAGTGTTAATAATAAAATGCTCACAACAGTTGTAGCATTATCAGTAAAATGTACTCAAAGTATAAAAAGGTCTCTGCCGGGATTATATTTAATTGGCTTGAATTATTCCTCAAGTAAACAGCATTTTTGTGTTTAAATTTCTAGGTTGAAGTGATTCCAGACATTTTATGTTTGGTGATTTAATTACTGCATAATAGGTTTTTGTGAAATCTTTATCTCTAGTGTGTAGCTGTCAGATAAATGTATAGTTGTGTAAAAAGTAAAAAAAATGTCAGTAAGTAAATATAGTGGAGTAGTTGAAGTGTAAATACTCTGGAAAGAAACGAACATGATATATATATATATATATATATATATATATATATATATATATATATATATATATATATATATATATATACCTAGCCTACTTAGTTTCTTTGCACCACTGACAACAAATGTGCAAACATTGTGTAACGCAACGACACATGCATATATATCTATCCTGCAAAAGGCTGTGTTAATGACAAATAATACAATACGTAAAGCTGTTCTTGTAAACCAGTGTTTCTCAACGGGGGCGGTACCGCCCAGGGGCGTTCAGAAGATGATGGGGGCGTTGGAAGCAATATTTTGGAAAGGGGCGTTGAGGTGCCCTTGGGGGCGTTTGTTTGAAAGCTAGTTTAAACCAAAGATTCACAATAACAATACATGTTTACACTTAAACTACTTGCAAAAACTGTTTTCTGCAACATTAAAACCTGCCAGTTCACGGCACTGCAACTGGACGAGACGGTGGATCATTGTTCGGCGCAGCTCCGTGCTGCCTTCAAGGAAACGGGAAGTCAGAGCATCGTCTTAAATGAGCTCCGTATTTCAGCGTGAAGCTGCGTTCAGAAAAAATAGCAATCGCCGCAGGGTGGTGCGACGTCCTGATGTATTCTTTAATCCCCCCAATGTAGCACAAGTAGACTTTATATTTCACAGTAACAGTTTTTCGTCAGATCTTTTATAGAACCCAACGTTTCCTACTGTACCTGAAGGCAGCTTAATTTCACGAAGAAAAAGAGAGAGACGAGCGAGAGATTTTTTTATTTTTTTACGAGCGAGAGATATCGACTGTGCTTTGTTGTTTGGCAAACATTTAGCTGTCCCCAAACTCCCGGGCAATTCAGGGCTTGTGTTTGCTGTTTTAAAACTTTCTTGTTGAAGCGATAGAGGAAGAGATGTCACTGTTTACTGTACGGGACTCCACCTCCTCAAAACGCAGCGCGATGTGGGGTTGCGCTTCTCCAAACGTTTTTTCTGCTATTTACTCGCAAGCAGGCGATAGCAAACCTAGACTTTCAAACTAACTCTTCAAACCTATAGTGTCTCAAATCGCACTTCCCGTAGTGCACTAAGGGAAGTGCACTTCTTACTATGTACTACTTGCATAGTGCGTAAAATTTGAGGAGGTATTGTCTCAAATCGCACTGCTTTTGTATTACCGGAAGTGACGATCAAAACATCTCAGTCTCCTCCTTCTTCTTCTGTGAAGTTGTGAATTATACCCAGGGCAGAGCATTCCACCACCTGTTGTCACCATACATTTCTGCCTTGTTCATCAAAATAATATTGTTTTATTGTTGCCCTCTGTTTTATGCAACCGTAAACATCCAGGTATGATGATATTCATGCTTTGTCTTAATTCATTGTAAACAAAATAAATAACCACAAATGGCCATTTTAGTTATTTAGCAAAATTGACAATTAAAATGGTGTCCAACTGACATATAACGTTAACATAGAAAATAGTCATATTATATGTTTATATAAAGCAGTGTTTCTCAACGGGGGCGGTACCGCCTGAGCGTTCAGAAGATGATGGGGGGTTGGAAGCAATATTTTGGAAGGGGCGTTGAGGTGCCCTTGGGGGCGTTTGTTTGAAAGCTAGTTTAAACCAAAGATTCACAATAACAATACATGTTTACACTTAAACTACTTGCAAAAACTGTTTTCTGCAACATTAAAACCTGCCAGTTCACGGCACTGCAACTGGACGAGACGGTGGATCATTGTTCGGCGCAGCTCCGTGCTGCCTTCAAGGAAACGGGAAGTCAGAGCATCGTCTTAAATGAGCTCCGTATTTCAGCGTGAAGCTGCGTTCAGAAAAAATAGCAATCGCCGCAGGGTGGTGCGACGTCCTGATGTATTCTTTAATCCCCAATGTAGCACAAGTAGACTTTATATTTCACAGTAACAGTTTTCGTCAGATCTTTTATAGAACCCAACGTTTCCTACTGTACCTGAAGGCAGCTTAATTTCACGAAGAAAAGAGAAGAGAAACGAGATTTTTTTTTTTTACGAGCGAGAGATATTGTGTTTGTTTGCATCCCAAATATTTTGGAATTATATCCAATGGGGTTGGCTTCTCCAAATTTTTCTGCTATACTATACAATAACTTCAATTGTAATCCTCCAGTATAAGAGTGCATTCACTATTATTACATATTAATTATGTTCAAATCCTCTTTGTTTATTAATCCTCTTTGGTTGAATTATAACGAATCACCACTGGTCACCATACATTTTATCGTGGCCTGTTATGCAACCTAAAATCATATATATTATTTTAAAAAATAAATAACCACAAACATTTGGTATAGAAAAAAGGTCAAAATTACAAAAATATAAAAATCAATAAGTGAACACAATAAGCCCTGATGTGGGTGAAGGGTGAGTAGCTTTCATGCTTGTTTAATTGTGTATACACCCACAAAAACCCCCACCCGTAAGTTAGAAGAATTGATGGGGTTGGTTCAATAAATATAAGAATTATTACACAATAGGCGCTCTATCTAACCTAGATAGAAAAAGCTAAACCGTTTTATCGAAGTACCGTACATATGTGGATATATATCTGTAGTCATTATGGTAGGTTAAAAGTGCAAAAAGTGATACAAAGATAAAAATTCAACGTTACTGTTATTGAGCGCTCTTCCAAAATCACTCTACAATTAGGGCCTCCCTAATACTACACTGACTATTTTTGGAAATATGGCCAGCTATTTTAATGAATTTGTATTGAATAATTCAATACCATCAATCTATTGAGTCTAGATCCCAAATACTCCACACATCTATACCTCCCTCTGAACATACTACACCAACTAAGTTTTGAAAATTTACTCAGTATTTATAATAATTTTTATTGTGAAATATTAATACCTAATGATAGGTAGCTCTTCAGAACCCTCCACACATCTAGGGTGCTCTACATACTACACAACTAAGTTTTGAAAATTTACTCAGCCTATTTATAATATTTTTATTGTGAAATATGTCAATACCATCAATGATATTGAGCTAGCTCTTCAAAATACTCCACACACATGGTCTCTGAACATAATACACCCTCTAAGTTTTGAAAATTGCTCAGTATTTCTAATATATTTTTATTGGGGAACAATTCAAAACCGTCAATGTTGTTGAGTCTAGCTCTTCCAAAATACTCCACAATTTTGGCCTCCCTCTGAACATACTACACCCATTTTGAGAATTACTCACCGATTTTTATGATTTTTATATGGATAAATCCAATACTTCACTGTTATAGTAGTCTTCCAAATTTACTCCACACATCTGGGGTTCTTTACTAACATACTACACCATTATGTTGGTATAGCTGTTTGTTATTTTAAAGATTTTTATGTTAAAAATGCATGCTTCACTGTTATGCCTAGTCTTCCAAATTTACTCCAATCTGGGGGTTTCTATACTACACCATCTTATGTTGTATATTTTGTATTTTTAAGTTTTATTGTAGAAAATAATTTATTTATTACTATTTCATTTACTCAAATTGGGCCTTAAATACTACACATCTTATGTTGGTATATCTTTGTTATTTGTAAATTTTTTGGATATTATTATGTATTTAGTGTTCAATTTACTCAATTTTAAATATAATATTTAAAATTTTTTATTGTATATTTATAATATATTTTTAGTGTTAAATTAAATCTAATTATTTTTCACAATAAACCTTTAATAGACAGGTTACATTGGTTGATGTCCATGTGTGGTTGCAACTAAAGTGTTCTATTTTCGTGTGGCCATGTGGGTATTGCCTAGGTACGTGGTGGTTATCTATAAAATATGTGCGGGTTGTGTGTGGGTTTGATGGGTGATATTTACATATTTTATATGGTGATTTCAACTGGGTGTGTTGGACAGTGTGGGGGGGTATTGATATAATATATGGTCAACTGGGTATGTGTGTGGGATGTTTTGGTATTTGTGGCGGGGGGGGGGTGGTGTGGCTTGTTTTTCTTTTATCCTCTTTGCTTGTGACGAGCTCGATGGTCACAGTATGCTATTTCTTTTATTTATGTGTCTTCTGCCCCGCGCCTTGTCTCTTATTCCCCCAGCCGTCGCTTTCAGCAGAGGATTGGCTGTTGGCAGCATTGTCCGTGTCCCTAACGATTATATAAGTCAGATCAGACAGAAACAATGTTAATATGTATAGCATAGCATACATTAACGTACTGTAACATTACTATAAGTTGGCACTTATGTATATTTACAGATACACTAACGCTAAAAGTTACAGTGAGGCGATAGTTTAAACAACAACCGTATACCACAACACATGTAAGTTAGCTAGGTTATAACTTTTTGCCAGTGGTTAAACAAGAGTATAGAAGAACGGTAACTTCCGCTGTTAGCTGCTAAAGTTAGCTAGCTAGCTTGTAGCTAAATTACGTGCAAATAACGTTATAATTCGCGTATTCACTGACTGCAAAATTAACCACATAAACATAAACTTGCGTATATGTTAAACAAGTATAGCAAAAGACTATGTTGAACTTACATTTGGGTTGCTTGGTATTCGGCCGCCATTATCGAAGTTTTCACCTTTTGTTAGCTCCGCCCTTCCGTAGTAGCAAGATGGCGACAGTTGAGTGTGGAAAGTGTTCATCGATCCACACTAACTTTTTCACCGTTATGAGTGCACCATCCGGTTTGTGTGCACTGCATTTACCACACTTCACGAGTTAAATTTTATGTACTCAAATGTTAGTATAGTACAGGTGCGCGATTTGAGACACACCACTAGACTCTTCAAGCTAGACTCTTCAATCTAGCTCTTCAATCCTGACTCTTCTAACCTAGACTCTTCTAACTTAGACTCTTCTAGCTTAACAAAGGCTCTCACTAACTTTCAAAGGTTGTAAACTTATTTCCATTCGGCAGTGGTGTCGTTCTTCAAGTCGTTTGTCATCACCAAAAGAACCTTGTTTCTGTGTGTGTGTGTGTGTGTGTGTGTGTGGTGTGTGTGTGTGTTGTGTGTGTGTGTGCGTGTAATCCTGCTTTCCCCATGATAAGTGCAAGCTTTTTCCGTTGAATTTGATGAAATGATTGATGTTAAATTGCTAGCTGTTCTGTTGGTATGTTGTTTTGTATAATAATAATAATAATAATAATAATATAATATTACATTTTATTTAAAGCTTTCATGACACCCAAGGTCACTTACAACCAAAAGGACATTCAAATTATAGTCATCTTATAAAGGTGCTGAGGTTCACACCATGCAGCAGGCTTTGTAATACCTAATTATAGTTTGAATGTTACATATCTATAGTTTGATTGGCTCTGTTATTTAATTTGAATGTCAAATGGTTGCATTTAAAAACTGTAAATATTTTATTCACATGGCTTTTTGTACCTGGGAAATAATACATGTGTTTTTGTATTCAATGATTTTTATTGATTATTTTAATAACAATAGTCACAATAATAGTATATTTAAGGTCATTAATCAGCAATTAGCCTACATAATATTTGATGGGGGGTAGGGACGTAGGTAGGGGCGCTGGCACAAAAGGTTGAGAACTGTGTAAACTGTCGAACCGTGAAACCCCGCCTTAATTTAAAATTAGGAGAATTTATCATTTATACCCGCGAAAGTCCTCTCTTTCCTGACGTCATAGAAGTGGTCAGCTGGGATGCGCATAACAAGGTGCGCATTATTAAAGCCCTTTGGCATTCACTTCCTGGAAGCGAGGTCACGTCAAAAAAAGCCGTTCTCTTTAATCCTCCTGTAGTCAGTGTTCACGCCAAAGTCTGACTGACTGACATTAGACACTGAAGAGCTGGCTGTTGTGAGGTATTAAAAGGTAATTATCATTAGTTTTGCAGTAATAGTTTATCGTTTAACTTGTTGACCTAACGTTATGTAGAATAGCAAAGCTAACGTAGCTAGCTAACGTTTGTAGCTAGCGTTAGGTTAGATTGCATTTTCGCAATCCCGTTTACTAACCAAACATTTCAGGGGGAAAGCGCTGGTCAGAGTTGTAACCGACTGTTTGTACACCATTAGTCGTTCTAGTGCTGTATTTATCTGATCACCGAGCTAATGCAGCGCGTGTCTGGTTAGCGAGGTGTCAGCTGTCAGATGCTTTATTCCGTGTTTACCTAGCTAGCTACCAGAAACTATGGGGCTGTTGTGTTGCTTTTGTTTAACGCAAAGCTGCGAGAGCTTTCTGGAGTTTACGGGGCCATTCGTTACGGTCTAACCGTTAACACAAGTGAAGATCGTTCGTGGAGATCAGACTAATGCATTTCGATTACATAACACCTCTGACGCCACTCTCAACTAAGTTTTCAAGAACTTCCAACTTTCATAGCATTTCTGACCGAATTCAGATCTATCGTGTATCTTCACAAATGCCTCAGATATTTATTGAATATATTCATATTCACATTCACCTAAACTTTGCTGGTGATTGTTTTCTTGAAAGAATGCGACACGTAACAAAGTTCAAAGGTTAGAAGCTGCTCCCTTCAGTAAAGCAAATATACAGTCTTAAAGATAGCAGTAGATCAATAGTTGCTTCTTTAGTACTGATATACTGTGGTTACAATAGAGGTCTTATATCAAGCAGCGGTATTTCTTTCTGCTGTGGAATTATAGCTTCCAAAACACAGTTTCTGGGAAAACAAATTTTATTTATTTTAATTTTACACTACTGACATACTTTCAAAAACGAAAGAAACCTTTGTGCCTGCCACTGCAGCAGTTCCTGCCAGTTTCACCCTCTGGTAAAATATGTATGTGGGGGCGTATGGTATGATTCATGATGTGTTGCAACATTCACTTGTTACTAATACATACCATGTACCATTGCTTAATAAAATATGCTATAAATATAAGTTAAAATGACGCTAGTCTTAGACAGTGTCCTCATTCAGGATCCTAGTGACCTGAGTTTAGAAGCTCCTCCTGAGCCTCTCAAGGGTGGCCTGGTGTATCCGATCTTAACAGTAAGAAAAGGCTGTTTCCCCGGTGGTTTGAATCTTTAATGATTCTCTTCAGAGAATCATTAGAAGGTGTGTGTGTGTGTGTGTGTGTGTGTGTGTGTGTGTGTGTGTGTGTGTGTGTGTGTGTGTGTGTGTGTGTGTGTGTGTGTGTGTGTGTGTTGTGTGTGTGTGTGTGTGTGTGTGTGTGTGTGTGTGTGTGTGTGTGTGTGTGTGTGTGTGTGTGTGTGTGTGTGTGTGTGTGTGTGTGTGTGTGTGCAGTGTACTGAGCCCGTAGATAATGAGTCTCTGGTGCCCATCCCTTCTGAGGTATATTCAATGCCTCCATGTGATTACAGTTTGCTGCTTCTCTTAAAGGCACAGAGACCTTCTAGGGCAGCGGTGTCAAACATACAGCCCTAGCCCCCAGAACTGGCCTGCCATAAGGTCCAGTCTGGGCCACTGGATGACATTGCAAAGTGTGAAGTTTGCAGAGAAGTCATTCTTTTCAATGCATTCTTATTTGTCCAGAGAGTAGCAGGCTGGATACGCTATTATAGATCCCACATGCTGATGTACTGGCTACACTGTCAAGCGTAGGCTGCTGTTCGTGCAGGAGCTGCCGTGGGGAAATGTCTTGGGCAAAAAGCAGAAGCGTGGACACAGTGTTGAGTTGACCAGTTCCTATTTCTTCACAGAGGTAAATTGGAAGCCAGTGTGCTTGCTGTGTTCACAGCACCTTTCAGTGCTCATGGAATATAGTATTCAGCTAGCCTGGCTCCGACCTCCTACATACTTCCTCTCAATTTTAATTTTCCTTAAGTACTTCGTCTCGGTTCGCGGTATAGTCTTGGGTTTTCTCCGGCCAAATATTTGGCGGTCCAATCAGTGAACAGAGGGAGTGGCAGAGTTTGGTAGGACCAGGCTAGTATTCGGCACCACTTTCAGAGTAATTTCTTTTTCCATCCTGAGCCGGAATACGGTTGAAGACTGAAACTTGAAATTGCACTTTATTTTTTGTAAAATATCTCAGCTGTTCATCAACTGTATTCTAAATAGATCATTCATTAATTGCAGACATTTTCTGAAGGTACTTATTCCCCTCCCTTGCACTGTTCTGCTCATCTACCTCATGTATGTTTCAATCTTACAATTACAATAGTTATTAATGTATTACCATTGCACTGAACTGACTTGCACTATATTTATATTTACATCTTAAATATATATATATATATATATACACACACACACACACACACACACACACACACACACACACATATGTATATGTGCTGTCAAATGATTAAAATATTTAATCGTGATTAATGTCATAGTTAACTCGCAATTAATCGCACATTTTTATCTATTTTAAATGGTCTGTCTGTGTGTATGGGTGTTAAGCGCATATCTCTCGAACTGTTAATCCGATTTTCATTTCAAACTTGACAGGTGTCTTGTTATGGGCACGAGTAAGTGCACTGCCAAGTTGGCGTTATTTGGATAAGAAATGCAAAAGATATCGTTAAATATATAGGTAAAAGAAGCACACATTGGCTTTTTGCTGCTCTAGCTGCTGGCCACTCCCCCTCTGCTCACAGAGAGAGCAGTGGAGCTTTGGCAGCTAAAATGGGACATATACCTCAGACCCACAAAAATGTGCAAAGTAAAAAAATGTGTGGTAAAAATGTAGTGCAAAGTAGCACTACGCTCTGTCAAGTGGCAGACAGAGCGTGATGTCACTTATAGGCAGGCTATCTATTTTATAAAGCGAGAGTATGTGTGTCCGTGTTTTGGGGGGAAGGTTACCTGCACATCAGCGCCTCTGACTCTTTTCTTGCTATTGTATTAAGTTGCTGTGAGCTAGCACAACATAACGTAGCCTAATCTCGGAGATTATTCCTTCACATAGCGGTGCAATGCGAGCAAATCTCCGAGTTGAACCAGGCAGATAGCCTACATCAGATTTCATCAGACTCACCCTAGGTCGGGTTAATTAAGTCGCTAAAATCCCCCCCGCAAATCAAATCCACTACTTCACCGTTAACCGTCAAGCCACTAAACCTGTATGGAAATGAACACCTCTGCTGGAATGTTAAATTCTTTAATGATCCGACAACAGACATCTCTGTCTCTGTCTCTGTACACACACACACACACACACACACACACACACACACACACACACACACACACACACACACACACACACACACACACACACACACACACACACACACACACACACAGAGGTTCTGGTGGTTGATGATCGCAGATATGTGCTGTTTAGCTCTCATAACGGGCCGGGTGGGTAGCACACTGGCATGGAGTCCATGACGCTAATGTCTGATTACTCCACTACATTCTGATTCTGCAATGTTCTCGGTCAGGTAAATATAGAAGCACAATGTCTTCCTCCATAGGCGCCGATTTATGTTTTCCTCCATGGGTGCTCATGGGCGCATGTCCTTTTTTATAAAAAAAATAAAAAATAAAATGTAGTCAAAAAATGTTTCCAATTTTCTGTTTTTGTTCAGAGGATCAGAAATTGAGAAAATTACAAAATTGCATCTGAGCTCCAATTATTCATAATACTGCAATGGTATTCTCTTCCTCTACTTTGCGGAATATGCAGGTCATTAACTGCATATGGACCAAAAAATAAGCTAGCTAGGCGGAACGAGGGAGAGAATACCATTGCAGTATTGAATAATTGGAGCCCAGATGCAATTTTCTAAATTTCTGATCCTCTGAATAAAAACAGAAAATTGGAAAAACAGTTTAAAGATCCAAATTTTTAATTTATCAAGGCGGAAAAAAAATGAAAAATTGGATATTTGAACCCATTTTTCTGTTTTCCAAATGTCCGTTTATGCTTAGAAAATTTAATTGATAAGCGTTACACTGACCCACTTTACACCTTTTTAGCTGTAAACATTTTAATCGTGTTTAATCCAGCTGCTAGCTAACGGTAAGCTAACGTTACCTGCTGCTAAGTGTAGTGTTGACTGGCCTCCTGTGCGGCAATGTTTCACTTCCCTCTAACATCCGTTTTCGGAGCATCAGTGAGAAGCGAAGGCATCTAAGTGGCACCTAAATAAGGCACCGAAATCCACGTTGCTATTTGGTCCGGTAGAGAACGGTCGTTAAGGCACTGGTACCGTATTAGCACCGGGTCTCGGACCCCATTCAAAATGGCGATTTTCGTTGAAAAGCGACTAGTTTGCAGGTATGTACTACTCTTTGGCCGGCTCGCAAGCAAGTGCAAACAAGTGTGTGCAGCGTGCATGTTTTTTTCTTTCCGGTCTAGCTAGATCCGGTGTGGTGTTGTAGTTTTTCTAACGTTACTAGTTGTTGCAACAGCATGTGAAAAAAGTTTGCTGGTCCAAAAAGAACATTAATCTCGCGATAAAATAATTGACGCCGTTAAGATGGGTTTGCGTTAAAGGGGTGATAGAATGATTATATAGGGTATTTCACACTGTTCCTTATGGTCTCCTAATGGGGTATGCAACATTGGTTGGGCTGAAAATGGCCTGGTTGATATTTTATTGGCCCTTATGCATCCCTGTGTTTTGGTCCTATTTGTAACAAGAGCTTTTCTTCCAAATATGGTATGGTCATGAATATTTAGATGAGCTGCGCGCTGATTAGTTGAGCAAATCCCCATACACACACATTAGAGACACATGCTGATTGGTTGAGCGAATCCCCCATACACACACATTAGAGACATGCGCTGATTGGTTGAGAGAATCCCCCATACACACAAATTAGAGACACGCGCTGATTGGTTGAGCAAATCCCCCATACACACACATTAGAGAAGCGACAGAATCTCATATTCCAAACACTGCAATGTTTCATTACCAAATTCACTTCTGAGACTTTTTTTATGCGAGAAATCAACTATATAAAGCTCAAATATGGGCCGTTTTACAAAAATTGATGGCTAATTGCAAATTTGGTAAGACGTGTCGGACTTTAGGAGCTCCACACAGTCTGACGAGAAAGCGGCAGCCTGCTGGGCTCCATACCCAGGGCAAAGTCACCCTTTGTGGATACTGCACTACGGGGCTCCGCGGCCGGCTGCCGGCATAACTATAATATATTTACAGTTTGAATTTCGTCACGCCACTCATATAACATCTACCCCAATGTCTTACAAAGCTACCGTTGTGTTCGTTTTCAATGTAAGGCATTTTTATGAACGTCACTCGTTTTGTTAGGAGGAGCAGCTAGCTAGCTATATGTCCCATTCAATACAATGGGAAAAGGTCGCTGCTAGCTAGCTCCACTTTTGGCATAACTATAGTAGCTATATTTACAGTTTGAATTTCGTCACGGCACTTATATCACAGCTATCCCAAGGTCTTAAAAAGCTAACAATGGTGTCCGATTTCAATTTAATGAATTTTTGTGAACACTAGCTAGGGGTTTTGTTAGCTGTGACTGTTCCTTCAATCCTGTGTGTACAGATTGCGGCTAGTTCGCTTCATTTTCGGCATAATTCGAGTATATTTACAGTTTGAATTTCGTCACGCCACTTATACAACATCTACCTACAGGCCTTATAAAGCTATCAACAGTGTCTGTTGTAATATTCAAGTTAATGAATATTTGTGAACTGTAAGGGTCTAGTTAGGTGCGACTGTCCCTTCAGTCCCTAGCTATGTGTAGCTACAAATCACCTGATAGTAAGCTTCATTTTTGGCGTAATTCTAGTATATTTACAGTTTGAATTTCGTCACGCCACTTGTATAACCTCTACCCCAAGGTCTTATAAAGCTAACAATGGTGTCCGATTTCAATTTTATACATTTTTGTGAATTTCAGAGGAATTCTAAGAGGAGGTTAGCTAGCTCTCATTAATAGAGCTAGCTCCATCCAGCCGCAGGCTCTATCAATGAGACTTGTGGACAAGAGGTGTTTATTTCACCGATCGTTTGTTTAAATAACTCAACACATTATAATTACACACATTATAAGATTAACTGGAACCTGCGGTAAGAGATTGCTGGCGTAACAAGCTCGCTGACCGCGCTCTCACTCACATACACCGGGCATTTAGCAGGAAGAGGGGAGCTGCAGGCCCTGGAGCTCTGTCCAGACAGCGGCATTTGTTAGTCCATTAACCCACAAAACGGTGACTTTGCGCGGGTATGAAGTGCCGTGGGCTGCCAGCCGTGACGGAGCTCAATCTACCTCACAGCAGGCCGAGGTCTGTGAAGGAAGGCAGGCCAGGCGGCGAGGCAGCTACACAGGCAGCACCGGCCGCTGAACTCCGACACACAGTCGGACAAAAATTGCATTTAGACATACATTTTCGTTTGACCTCTACATAGTTGATTTCTCGCATAAAAAAAGTTTCAGATATGAATTTTGTAATGGAATAGCAGAGATCTGTGCGACCTAGATTCAGAAGACTACCTGATCTCAGGTCAGTTGTGTAGCCTATGTAAATGTTGGGGTGTGACCGTTCTCTTAATACACCCATGGGTGTGACAAAGGAACAGGTCTTGGGATGCTTAAGTAAGCTTCCAGCTTCGTTCGTTACACTTCTGCTCTAGGGCAATGATTCCCATAATTATTATTATTATTATTATTATTATTATTATTATTATACTGTTTATTGATCCCCAGTGGGGAAATTACAATAGTAGTACGATTGCTGACCAAAACCCACCGTAATACTGATAGTTCAATTGTATGAGAAACAATATCCACTTTTATATGAATAGTGTCATACATTGTGAAAAAAACATTGGGAATCAATGAAGGGGTACGGGAGTTGATCTGACAGGGCTGTGGGGGTACGTCAGACCCAAAAGGTTGGGAACCACTGCTCCAGGGCCTACATGTGCTGTCTAGCTTTTTGGTGCCGGACACAGAAATCTATTCAACCAATGAATTAACAGATTTTTAAATTGACTACTTTTCAACCTTGTGAAATAAATGTAATGTATACAGAATACTATTTTTATTGTAGGCCATTTGCTACTTTGTTTACTTTTTGCTATGTTAAATGCTCATTAAGTGTATCAAGAAGTGTAACATCAAAATACCTACAGCATATTTGTTCTTTCTGTTTTATCTGCAGACATTTTGTGCATCACATTAATCCACTCAGCAGTTTCTTGGCTGGTTCTAACATGTGTGATCTCAGACAAGACAGCGATTTGGACTTGGAGACAGATCACTTGGCTGATTTTTCCCTGATGAACAGTCGCTTGGACTCATTCCGTGGCTCCAGCCTGGCCCAGCAGGTATCAGCAGAAAGATTGGCCCGGGCCGGCTTCTACTTCACTGGCCATGCCGATCGCGTCCGCTGTTTCAGCTGCAAGAAGACTGTGGAAAACTGGTGCAGGGGAGACACTCCTGTAGAAAGGCATATAGAGGTAATCAGAATAATAATCAAAAACAAACCTGATTTAACTTTTTAGTATTCATCCTGTTCTAGATAGCTAAATCATACTTTTCCAATTATTACAGGTTTCCCCATCATGCAGGTTTCTCAGCTGCACCCACCGCACCAATTTCAACCCAAGTTGTGATACCAGACTGACTAACGGTTCCACCTACAATGAAGATGCAGAAGACATGGAATATCGTTTGAGAACAGGAGAGGTGGTTGATGATTCCACCTACCCAATGGCCCCTCACATGAGGAGTGAGGAGGCCCGGCTTCAGACCCTCTCTTCTTGGCCCTCTTCTGCTCCTGTTAGACCCCGAGATCTGGCCCAGGCTGGCCTCTTCTACTTAGGGGAGAGCGACCGGGTGCAGTGTTTCTGCTGTGGTGGCATGCTGGGTAGCTGGGAAGCAGGGGACACCCCCTGGGCAGAACATACCAAACATTTTCCCTACTGCTTCTTCATCCTCGGGCATGATGTGGGCAACATCCCATTACAGGGGGGTACAGTGGAGGAGGAGTGCGGCAGTAGACAACGTGCAAACACTCATGTCTCTATGGGGAGATTGGAGGAGAGGCTTGGTAGCTTTTCAGGAGTCCAGCACCCTATTGACCATAAGAGGCTTGCCATTGCTGGCTTCTACAGCGCAGGTAGATGACCAACCAAGAGGGACATAGTCTTGGGACTTGAGAAACATTGAAAATCCTTGAGTGATTAAATGTTTTCTTGGGTATTTGATCATAACTATGAATGCAAGCAAGATTACATTCTGTGTGTCCTTGCAGGGGCAGGTGACAGGGTGTTGTGTTTCCACTGTGGTGGAGGTTTGAAAGGCTGGCAGCGTGGGGAGGACCCTTGGGAAGAACATGCCAAACACTATCCTGGGTAAGAACAACCATCATGGTCCCCCTTCTTAACACATAAAGATTTTTTTTTTGCTGTGGAATTTGATTTATTTTTTAATACAATGTATATGTTTTTGGTTTTTAAAAATCAGATGCAGCTTCCTGTTGGCAGAAAAAGGACAAGAATTTGTCAACAGCATCCAGCTACAAGACCCACGACGAAATAGAGCTGTAAGCATTCAGTGCTTTTACATGCACTTAAGTAACAGGGTTGTTGTTGACTTTGCCAAATAATCTGATTTTGTAAACTTCATGCAAACAAGACCGATTTCCTCAATCAGGGGAAGGACCGGGTGAACACCTGATTTTTCTGGCGAGTGATATGCTTAACCGGATTTCTAACTATGTGGCATGTGCATGATAACGACCCCAGGCAGCTAAAGTATTGCTGTGACTGCAGTGTGTTAGGATGTTCCCTAGGAAGGAGATATTACTGATAGTGGTGCTACCTTGTATCCAAAAAAATGTCATACATTTTCATCTGTTTTAAAGTGTTAGTTTGAATTCACCAAATTCACACAATAATACGAAACAAACTAATCGAAAGTGGTAGCGGTAGACCAGCAACTTTCGTGTTCTGCGAGAAAAAATTACTGTTTTTGTCAAAAGGAGTCTGGTGGCTTTGATGAGAGCATAGATGGATAAAATGGCTTCAGTACCTTGTCAGAAAGGGCAGTCTGATGGCAAGGTAAAGGTGAAAATATTCTCCCAAAAAATTTTGGTGGTCCATTTTATTTATTTATTTATTTTTTATATATTTTTTGGGGCTTTTTTGGCCTTTTATTCGACAGGATAGCTGAAGAAAGGAAAGAGGGGGGTTGAGAGAGAGAGAGGGGGGGGACGAGATGCAGCAAAGGAACGCAGGTTGGACTCAAACCCGGGCCACTACGGTAAGGACTGAGCCTTAGTATATGGGGCGCATGCTCAACTAGATGAGCTACCATGGCACCACGGTGGTCTAAGGTGGCTAAAATACTTTTTGCTGCTACGCGTGCTGCCTCTGTCAACAGCGGTACTGTGCTTAGCTTCCATGTCGGTACTGCTGCCTGCTTCTCCAAACTGGGGGCGTGCCCACTGCCATATAATGTAGGTAATATGCTGACTATGGATAAGTACCTCATAGCACCCCACTTCAAAATATCCAAACTATTCCTATGACTAAAGTTCAGCTGAAGCTAATGTGAGGCTACATCAATCTGAATCTGACAAATGAAGTACTGTAGATGCCTTCCAAAATTACAGTCTATTTGTTACTTTATGTTACTGTCCCTTTGCCCTGGCTCAACAAGCGAACACTGTCAGTTGGAGCACAGAGGAGGGAGTTCTGTGGTCAGTAACTCTCAAAGATACCAAAATGTTAGCTTGGATTGAGCTATTGAATGTATTTTAATACAGATCGAGGACTGTTTCTTTCATGTTTTGTTTTTTTATACGCCATCTCTTACATTGAAATAGCTTTAAGAATGGATCTCGTTGCAGCTAGTATGGACAGGAGGAACTACATGTACATATGGACATAAATAAATGGTGTTTTAAGACGCACTTGAAAAATTTTAACCTATCTATTAACTTCAATTTTATTTATAGTATCAAATCATAACAAGAGTTATCTCGAGACACTTTACAGATAGAGTAGGTCTAGACCACATTCTATAATTTCCAAAGCCCCAACAATTCCAGTAATTCCCTGAAGAGCAAGCATTAGCGGTGACTATTTTTTTAAAAACTTTATTTCAAAAGACAATTTAAAGAAATTCAATCATCGCAGGACATAAACAAATGGGATACAAATAAGATATGAAAGTAAAAAAGAAAGTAATAGTCTAAACAGAGGAAAATAAAGGAAACAAAAAGGGACAGACTTTCAAGAATGTTAAAAATGAAAAGACAGCAGGAGCACTTAAACAGATATTTGAGTAGATATCAGATATTAATATAGCTTTCTTATTGGATACCACCTTAAGAGACTCAAAGTATGTCAATGTCCAATTCAACTTGGAATAGTTTGAAGCACGGTGTTGAACTGGAAAATTTTGCCTTGTGGATATGGAACTTACCTAATAAAATAAAGAAATTTAAAATATTACACAACTTTCTCTTTACATTCAAAATGGGTAATATGTTTCCCTTCAAGTGTGATTGTATGTTTTGTTTTAGATGCCATATAATCTTCAAAGCTTTTCCAGAATGCAATACATAATGAACAACCATAAAAAAAGATGGGTTAACGACTTTTGTTCTGTTTTACAAAAACTACAATAGTTATCAACCGGCATGAATTTCGAGACAAATAGGTTTGTAGGGTATATATTATGTAATATTTTCAAATGTAATTTATTTGGAAAAATTAGTTATCAAAGATGTTACTTGTAATGATGTCACTCAGGCTTTTGTTTGAGTTATATTATTCTGAAATTGACTATAACCATGTTTTTTTCCAGACTTCAAGTCTTCAGAATGGACTCTCAGGACATGGGAATGGTAAACCTTAACATTTCTTTATTTGACTCCCCTTTTTTTTGAGGATTTAAGAAAAAATTAAAACATCTCCTGTACTTAAAGAAAACGACAAGATGTATAAATACAGAATACATGTAACTAATGAAAATAACCTGACTGAATGTGGTCACTGATGTTACCGCTTTGTGTTCAGCGGTGTCTGCTATGGCACAAAAGGCCATAGGGATGGGTCTAGAGCCCAGTGTGGTGGAAAAGACCATCTCGGAGAAAGTCAGTAGGACAGGTTCAGGCTACTTAACCCTGGAAGCACTTATCCAGGATTGTCTTGAAAACACACCAGAGAGTGATGCTGCAAAGACACTGGAGCAAGGTAGTGTACCTCTTGTATGCTGAACTGGGTTTATAGCATAAATAAATACTGTTGACTACATAAAACAAAGCCTGAGGAGCAGTGATTTAAATATGAATTCATCTTTCTTCCAGATGAGGATCCACTGGAGAAACTACGGAAGCTGCAGAGGGAAAAGCAGTGCAAAATATGTATGGACAGAGATATTTGTATTGTGTTCATTCCATGTGGTCATCTGGTCACTTGTAAGGAGTGTTCAGAGTCGCTCATAAAATGTCCAATCTGCTGTGGAGCCATAACACAGAAGCTCAAGACCTATATTGCATAAGGGAATCATGGACTCTTGCCAAACATTTATGCTGCTTTCTCACTATCTTTATAATATTGTATTTTAATAGTAAATGTAGATAGCCTGTGATATATTTAAGGACCATGTTTGTATAAAAATGAGAGAATGAGTAAATGTCACAAGAAAGAAATATTTTCACAATCACTGAGATTGTAAATAGCTGTTCATATTGAGATAGGATAATATAAATTACTGATGTTGATTTTATAGCTCTTTTATTGAGTACTGAAACTTGTAAATACACACTAAAGGACAATTACCATTTTTGCTCTTCTTCTTTTGACTCTTTCTTGCCAAATGTGCCTTTCTCTAGGTTTATGTACTTGTTGTTTGTCGTTGTTTTACTTTGGACAGGGAAATTTAACCACACGAGATGTGATATCTGTTGGTTTTGTCATTTGTCTATATTGTCTTGTGTACTTATGAACTCATTTCTCTCAATGTGTGTGGTGCTCTGTATTGTAATTTATACAGGTAGATCAGTAAATCAATTAAAACTTTGCTTTATAACTGACTAAATCAACTCTAATTTAGGGGCTGCAATTAATCACTGTGGTGTGAAATTATTTTACCATTATATCATGCACTCTGTTGTGTCATCAAGAGTAAATAAATTTCAATGTTTGGACTTGAAAAATGTTTTTCTTTGATTACTATTACACTTGCATTGTCTATTATTATTTTATTATTCTACAATTTGGTGTTAAGACACCAACTCAACCTTTTCACCCACTTAGAAGAGGTTTGTATAACTTATATTTTACAATAAAAATTAGTATCCTGAATATCCCTTAGGAGTTATTCCGGTTTTACAACTATATAAAATCTATATCAGCTAGAAAACACGTTCCAAGAGGTCCTATAGATATTCATTTTCAAATGGAAACCAAACAGCGTTTAGGTTTTGGTGATGACAAAACTATTGGGTTATGGCTTGAAGGCAGATGAATTATCTGCGTATTTTAATATATAGATATATAGGGTGTAAGGTGGCCAAATCAAAATATATTCGGACGAGTTAAATTCCCTGTGTCTCAAATGAACTCATTTAAGTGATTTCAAATTCTGGAAGGAAGCTGAAGTGGTGGTAATGAGCTCTGTATAGAAAATATCCCCCCCCCCCCTTTGCTCAAAATGAATGTAATGTGAGATAGATTTAAGTGAGTATTTTACCGAAATAGTTCAGATTTCTTGACTTCATTTTCTTTCTCTTGTCGTTTCCCACAGCAGCTTGTAAGAGAAGACAAGACAATACAGAATCACCATTCTTACGATGTAGTATTTACCAGTGACCACTAGATGTCAGCTCATCAACAGTGTATCTAATGCGGGTTCTGTGGCCGCTAGGTGGTAGCTCTGCACCAGGATTTCCTCCTCCCAGGTCGTCGACACAACAAACCGAACTACGGAGCAAGCGGGGTGAGAGAACGTCCGAAACCGCCTCTGACCGCGACTTTTAAACTCTTTTTACAGAATTGTAGTGGAATTCAGACGGAGGCTGTACAAGAATAGTAAAAGTTCTGCCGGGCCTGCATTTCACAACAAGGTAAGTTAGCTGTAAAATGGCGGAGAGCTATCTGGAAGTTAGTTGATTTGTATTTTGCTAGCCAGGCTAGCTCTAGATGAGCCCAGAGCGCGGATGCCTGCCTCAACCAAGTCGCTTCGCTAGCTCGGTACAAGGCTACTTCGGTTGTTAGCAAGCTAACGAACTGGATTTTTAGCACAGTAACGCAAAAATATTTAGTTCGTAGCCAAAGGAAGCATGTTATTGTCTCAAGCAACTTAGTTGCACTTTATATATTTGTAAACAAAGTGTTTGTTGCTTATGCAATACGGTACTGGAAGTCCCGAGGCAAGATGGAGGACGCAAGGACGTGATGTTTTTTTAGGTAACGTTAGCGGTAACTGTTAGCATAGCTAGCTAGCTAACTGGTGGTAGTTACTGTCAGCCCCTTAATTGCAGCACATCTGTTACGGAGTATTTGTTTAATCTTCGAGTAAGCACTGAATATGACTGGTTTGTAGACAGAAGGCAGTTATTGTCTTTGGAAACATTGGGGACTAGCGTTATTGTGTACTAGCCAATAGCATGCGCTAGTACAGTAGGGCTTGCGTTGTTTTGTTATTGTGATCCAAGTACGATATCACTACAAAACGCAGGCATGTTCTCGATATTTAATGAAAATGCACGGTACAGATCTGTCGCCCTTCTTGTTCGGTAAATCACAGTTTGTTTGCACTGAGTAGCGCATGCTTAGCTACTTTGTCAAATTCCAACTAACGTTAGCTGACGCTGGGGGTAAAGACGCTAAAATCCTCGGTTGCTTAAGCTAGCTATTGGCGCTAGCACTAGCAACGCACCGGTGTCAATTTTGACAGGAGCCGACGAAGAGCGTAGCCGTGTCGGCGATGTTGGAGGGGTCTGAGTCGTCAGTTTGTGGCATAGTTGACTTGCAGGAATTAACACTATTGGATTTTACAATTTCGTTTTATCTAAGATCGTCCAGTCTCGCTTAGCAGTAACAAGTTTATGAGATACACTGACCGATTTGGCGCCACTTTTTCAGTCTACACCCTAGAATCCCGTCGTCTTGTCATGCATCTCATCACTATCAAGGAAATAGGCACGTTACAGATTCTTAAATCTATAAATATCACAGTTAACGTTAAGTTAAAACTCTCAAAGTCGTAACTTCACCACACATAGTGCTGCGGTTGCATGGGTCTACGTTGACTGTTTTGAAGGTGTGGGGAATGTACGTCGATCATGAAATATGTGCTTTGTAAGATTCCCAATTTTGGCATACGTGGGCCATCATGTGCAGGATGTTGTGAGAGCGAATCCCATGACTAGTTACATCAGATTTATGTCTGACAAGTTTTTTTTGAAAGTCGGCACACTACTCATAAACGTTATTATAATTTCAGAATGACACACGTGTATGTTATCAGTGCCTGTACTACTAGGACATAAAGACGCACCTAAAGAACCCAGAGTGGGTATATGATGGGTGGCGTTACAGTTGGCCTTTTCAGGACTGAACAGTTGTCCCTGGACTGCTTTTATTGTCTTCCCTGACTCATAAAGAGGCCTTTACATTTGTTTCTGAATTATTGACAAAGTCAGAATAGTTATTTTAAAAGTTACTATTACTCTTCTCTTTGATGTATGTTCAACTAATTTACACATCACACAACCATGCAATAGTTTATCTGTGGCCTGCAGTGTCTTGTTGATGTTGATACTGTTTTTTGATAGGTTGAGGTATGTATGGGGCGGATAGGGCAGTGCCATATTTGGCCATTGAGGAAGACACTCCAATGTTCATTGCATGACGTCTTTAAAACGAGGGAAGCAGAGAAAGAGAGGGAGCCAATGGCCAGACAGCTGAGCGTGACAGGAGCTTTAGTGTCCGCCCACTGTTACCATGTGAAACCGTTTTTTTTTCTCTGAACGGCATCAAAGGAACATTTGCTCACTACAGAGGATGTGATTTCTGCAAACATGTACATATTTGATGTTTGCTATTGTATCATTTATTATTTCTGCTGTGTTGAAATGAGAAATAAGTCTGCATGTGCAGCCCTCTAAGTTAACCTGTTTCATATTCTAGGTCACATGCAACCTGTCCCTGTCTTGTATTTTCTGAGGATCTCAAGCCAGTCATAAGTTGGAGTTATCCAGAAGATGTTACAGAAATGATAGCAGCACCAGAAATACCATCAGAGTTCTCCTTTACTCAGTAAGTGCTTGCTTTCACTTTTAGTTTGCTTTACAGTTTGAGGTTGATATGAATTTCCAATCTAATATTTGCTTGTGTCTACCAGGGATACAGACACCCGATTCTCTTCAGACACAGACTTCTCTGAGGATCTCGATGGAAGGAGTGCAACCCCAGCTAAAGGAAAGGTATGCAAAGCACAAATGGCTCTCTGCCCTTGGCCTGGGTCTATGGATGCTAAGTTTTTTTTTTTTTACTGACCGATTGCCAAGCCTTACTAACTGATCGTTAACCGAAACCAGGCAACAGAGTCCCAGATCTCCCTTCCGGGAGGCTCGGACCTACTTTCCGCATGCGGTGTCTGCAGACCGCTTCAGACTAGTACCAGTTGCGTAGCCTCGATGTTCTGCCACTTTCTTGGAACTGCTTGCATGTCCACGCGACAAGTAAATGTCCGTGGCGTGTACGTCTCCATGTGTATGGCATGTGTCGGGTAGTTCCCCGTGAACACTGTCCAGCAGAGAGCCCATAGACGAGAGAGCCACAAACTTAGCAAAAATAAACGAAACTTGCTAGTGCAAAGTTTAGTATTAGCAAGTTAACTAGCAGTCAAGAAAAAGATTATATAACCTATTTTTCTTTTGTCTTGCAAAAATGTTTAATAACTTTTTTTCTTTTTTTTTTATATTGTTTTTAACAGATTAATTAATCTGTCAAAATTCTTATTGTCGGTTAATGATTTAAACGGTTAATCATTAACATCCCTACCTGGGTCAGGACAGCCTGGTCAAATAACAAAGCGCTATCTATTATTTATAGATATTTGTGACAAGTGTATAAAACTAGCTTTGTCTTCTCTGCAATGATTCTCACACTTTATCATTCCTTATAGTCTTTTATTCTGTTCCAGGGTGGGAAGAAGGGGAAGAAGGCAGCAGGGGAGAAAGGCAAAGGAGGGAAGGGAGCAGGTCGGATAAATGGCCACCACCAGGAGAATGGCATGGAAAACATGATGCTGTTTGAGGTGGTGAGGCTGGGCAGGAGTGCAATGCAGGTATGAATTGCAAGCTGTTTGAGATTGTCGCACTGTAAAAATCTGTTTCTCAGTAACGGGAAAAAAAACAGTGTCCTGCATTCTTTATTGATTTCTGGTTTTTAAATTTGTCCATCCTTCTTTTTCTACAGTCTGTCGTTGATGACTGGATTGAGTCTTACAAACATGACAGGGATGTTGCGCTACTAGATCTCATCAATTTCTTCATCCAGTGCTCGGGATGTAAAGGTATGTGTGTGTCTGTTTTTAAGTTATCCTACTCCATGATTTGCCCTTTTTAAACACATTGAGCAAACATTTGAATCTGTGTGTCCTACAGACATATGTTGGTACTATCTTCTCCCTGAGTTGGTCTACTTCACATGTGTCAAATTATTTTCTGTCTAACTCTTCTGTGTTTATCAGGTGTCGTCAGTGGAGAAATGTTTCGAAACATGCAGAACTCTGAGATCATCCGACGAATGACAGAAGAATTTGATGAGGTAACTTCACTTTATCATTACCATAAATCTTGCCAAGTGTCATTTCAGATTAAATATCAAATTATTTTATTTGACAAGAACAAAAGAACTTGCTAACTTTTTGCAGAATAGACAACAATTGTAGTCATGTTTTGTCATTGCATTTACTGATGTTCTTACTTCTGTGGCCTTTGTAGGACAGTGGTGACTACCCTCTAACCATAGCAGGACCCCAGTGGAAAAAGTTCAAGTCAAGCTTTTGTGAATTCATTTCAGTGCTAGTGCGCCAGTGTCAATACAGTATCATCTATGATGAGTACATGATGGACACAGTCATCTCCCTTCTCACTGGACTATCAGACTCCCAAGTCCGAGCCTTCAGACACACCTCAACACTGGCAGGTAAGATGAACCATGTCTGCATTTATGTGTGTGTGTTGGGTACATTTGAACTGTACTTATGTACTTATCAAAAAAAAATCTGTAGTGTATTAGTAAAGGATAGATATAACTACTGATAAAGCCACTAGACATTCATGGCACACACGCAGGTGTTTTAACCTATTTTTTGTGATCAGACCACCTTTTAGTTTTGTTGCACCTGTATAGTAGAGAACACACACCTTTTGTCATTAGCTGTGCTTGTGTTCAAATAACAAGCAGTGTAGGTAGATTTACCCGATAAAATAAAGTGCCAAAGGCTCCCAATAGGGCAGATCATGTGCTCTACAATAACCAGAGGCAAAATGCAGAACATGCAGCCAGTGTCTATTATGCAGCAGCAGCATCATACTTTTTTTACGGTGGTAATGAGCAGGTGGGTGGTATGACCACAAAACATTCATGTAATATTCTGTTTAGGAAACCATCTTTGTCTTACCTGTCCGTGTACAACTGTAACATGCTTTTGTTACAGTTGCCAGGTTGGAGCGGGTCAGTTGCTGCAGTGTTATTTTACATGATTCCGTGTGTAATGTCGTCTTCAACTAAAAGTGGACCGATTTTATATTATATTTATGTGTGGAGTTTGTTTACCTTGTATAACGTAGTCCCATCTGCGGTCTTACTTGGTAAAAAGGGTAACAAAGTTACCCTTGGAGTTGTAAGACAATTATTATTTGACTAGTACATTAAAGGGTTAGTGTTATGTGTGCAATGTTCTTATTTCTTGATGTTACTTGTGTTTTTGGCAGCCATGAAGCTGATGACAGCCCTGGTGAATGTAGCTCTGAACTTAAGCATCAACATGGACAACACTCAGCGACAGTATGAGGCAGAGAGGAACAAGATAGTGGCCAAAAGGGCTAATGACAGACTGGAGCTGCTTTTGCAGAAACGCAAAGAGGTAAGGGTGGCCACATGGCAATTTGCTGCCCTTGTTTTAAAATAACCTTTTACCTATACACATGCTTTTTGTATTTAGACATAGGTTGCGTCCCAAATTCCATACTGACATGATATTTAAGTAGGCTAACACAGTGTGTGACATTTTTTAGTATGTCAGAAATTTTAGTATTAAACCAATAGTAAGTGAATTGCATGCTATTTCCGGTGAAATGCTACAGTATGCAAACACTGAACACTATGCCGGCAAAAGTATCCCACAATGCAATGTAAACAAAAACAAATATACAGCAACCAAGGCAGCTCTGTAACGTCAAAAACAGTACTTTACATTTCTACATATTTAAAATCTGAATTTTTTTTTTTATTTATTTTTTATATTCACCTGCGACTGTTGGTCTTATTTATAGTAATTTAAGCATTATCTGACTAGGGCTGAAACGATTCCTCGAATAATTCGATTACAAAAAATCCTCGATGCAAAATGACTGCCTCGAAGCTTCGTTAAATCAATGTTACCAACGTCGCTGATGGACGGTGTTTCCGCACGGAGCATTATTACTGTCGCACAGACGCGGCTCAGTCTGCTGCTGGCGACACATGCCAGAACGTAAGGGGGGGAGTTAAGAGAAGAGACAGGCTGGAGAAAACGACAGAAAGTGTCCAAAGTTTGGAATCAGTTCAAACGTAATTAAAACTCTGTACAGTATGTCTACTGCAAAATCAAACTAGCTTACCACGATAATAGCACGACGTCTAACTTAATCATCCATTCCACGAAGCGGACCCGACAAAAGTAAATCACAGAGTCGTATGGACGATGAAACTACACCAAACACAACAACTACCAAAAACAAAGACAAGAAAATACGTAGTGGTGACCACAATCTGATGAGCCTATCCCTTCAGAAAAACAGCTGATTGTTGCGCCTCTCTCTCTCTCTCTCTCTCTCTCTCTCTCTCTCTCTCTCTCTGGAGAAACACCTGATCATTGACATTATAATCAAATATATAAATGAAAATATGTTGAGTATAACTAATATTTACATATAGGCCTACTGTATATACAGATCATTCTCAGGTTGAAACTTGTAGTTCTGAAAGTTAAGTTGCACAACTTAATGTAATGTTAGTGTATGTTTAATGTATGCCTTAGTTTGAGGTTGATATCATTTGAAAAAAAATCTTTAAAAACAATGTAATATGGCACTTAAATTCACTTAATATGTTTAGTTTTTTGAGAGATGATATTGTAAGCAATGTAGGCAATACAAATGTTGCTTTTTCCGAAAATATTGCTTTTTTCCCTAGTTTGGGTTGTTTAAAAACGCAAAAAAAATGTATCCGATTAATCGATCGATAAAGTGCTAGATTAATCGATTACAAAAAGAATCGATAGCTGCAGCCCTATATCTGACGATGCCGCTAGAGTGGCGGACCGCAGGTGTTACCAAGGTTACGCAACAGGAAGGAGGCTCCCAGGAAGTGACGTGGAAAATTACATCTTAGTGCATTTGCAGGGCTTAAAGTATTCCGGCACCGTGCTGGATCTCCGGCGTGTGGCCAGTGTTGAAAAAAATCTAATAAAATTGGGAGCTTTCATACGGTTTATTATTTTCAAGTCAATTGATTTCACCTACCAATCATATGAGAGGAACGCAGCTCTAACTAACGCAGGTCTTAAAGTACTTGGGCTTGGTGCCCGATTTCTGGCGTATGACTATTTTAGAAAAAGTAAATAAATTAAAAAGTCCACATGGGATTTGTTTTTGATGTGCTGGATTTAGTCAATCATCGAACTTCCACCTACCAATGAAACGAGTTCTAGCCAATCAGATGCAAAGTAGGGCGGGTCTTTGCCGAAAAGCGAGAGTGCGGTGTGGTCTCTGTGGTAACGCGGTTAAAAAAAAAATGGAGGCAAAGTTTATCAAACTTGGAGCATGTAGATACAAAATGATGAATGTATAATTCGCTTTTTTGATGATGACCTGGCCAAAGTAACATCTAGAAAGTTTAGTTTTCACAATGATTCATTGTAGTATTATATTATTGCAATATGTAAATCTACATTGACTCTTAATTTAACATATGGTTGGAAGAAGTAAAAAATTGATCCAAAACCTTTTACTTCTTAAAAATATTTTTTTCACTTTAAGCCCTGCATTTGAAAAGATACACACTACTGTTTATTAACACAAAAGTGTGTTGAACAATAGTATACATGTTGAGTATGTAGTGCATAGTATGCGATTTAAGACGCAACCGTACATACTCATTGGATAAAACAAATGCTAACTGGTTTAGAAAAAGTTGCCCAGATGCAGGTGAATTTTGACCTCGGCCCGCTGCTAGGACTGAGCCTCTGTAATTTTTTGTTGTTTGGTTTGGGGGGGGGGGGGAGGGGGAGCGGGAGGGGGTGGTTTTTTTAAGCAGCGGTGTAGTGGTAACTTAGGCAGAGAGTCACAACAACAGACCCTTTTTATGTAGTGTGCGCTCATTGATGTGATATGTATGCACTGCTCTTTGTTTATGTAATATAAATGCCTGTACAGAGTTATAGAAAACAATGGGTTTTCCTGCTACTAGTGAAAAGCAGTGTGGGTGTTCTCCATTGCTGGATACAGACTGTTGGTAACAACACAGTAGAGGGTTCCGCTTCTTTTCCGTCACTCCAGAATTCAAACCAGCTTCTGTTTTTCAGAAGATGTGAACAGTAATGTTCCCACCCTTATTAAACTATAAGGCAGCATCAACACCCATTACATCAGTTTAGCTTGTCATATTCAAAAACATGTCTGACTATGTTTTCACAGACATGAAATGTGGCTGTTTTAGAAAAATAGGAGTGGGTTGTTTCATTTATGATTTTACTTGACATCCCATGTTCTTTGATGTTAGTATTGGTTTTGAGCATGATGACACAGTTTACTCGTCCTAATATTCTGCAGGAAGCCCTCAGAACCCATCCCCTCTTTTCCTGCCAAACTAAGTAACCGTCAAGCGGAACAGTGTTCATTCCCTTCAGGTTTATAATTGTCTGCAGAATTAAATGTCAGAAAGTTAACAAAACCCTCAACAGTGTCTTACACAATGTATGGCACAGCTCATTGACTGATGATCTAATCAAAACATCACTCAGCCTCATGGCAGCTTTTCTTTTTGTACTCAATTCATGACAAGAATTTGACCGGAATTCAATAAGAAAAAAAAAAATTGAAATCCAAATTGATTAAAAAAAATCTTCCTACATGATATTTTATCAGGCAAATCCAGAAGGGCACCTGCACACAGCCACCCTGCAAACAAGCTAACCAGTCACAGTAATGTGTCTAAGAGTAAATCATTGGGAATTACTCTAGTCTGTGACCATTAATTTATTCCATTTTTAGAATCCCAACACCTCTGTAGGTGATGGACCCACATCAACTGTGTTAGTACTGAATGTTTTTTAAGTAGGATTGTCTGTTTTATTAGGTTATATAACAAGCAGATCCCACCGTGCATCCATCTGCTAGTTCACCGTGCAGCCACTCCACAGCATGGTGGCATAGTTGGCTGTCACACATACCTTGTTATGTTAACAATGCCTCCTGGTCACCTCTTACTGTAGTATCCTACTCAGTTAGTCTTCATGTTTGACCAAATACATTTGCTCACTCATGTTTTGTTGTGCTCTTCATTTCAGCTCCAAGAAAATCAGGATGAGATTGAAAATATGATGAATGCAATATTCAAAGGAGTGTTTGTTCACCGATATCGGTATGGCTCACATAATGCACATCTTTTATAAAAAAAAATAAAAGATGAGTTTGATACTGGTTGTTGATGCAGATATAGCAAATGTATTGTATTTTGTTTAACAAATAATTATATCATGTTTTAACAGTGACGCGATAGCAGAAATCAGGGCAATCTGTATAGAAGAGATTGGAGTGTGGATGAAACTCTATAGTGATGCCTTCCTCAACGACAGCTATCTGAAGTATGTGGGATGGACGATGCATGATAAGGTGGGTTACAGGAAGTTGTCTTTTAATTTTTTTTTTTTAAGATTCTTCAAAGTCCCTACACACCCATGGTCCACTACAGAGTTCTCATTTTATTTTCCTGACCAGACATCTTTTCAGGACTGTGGATGTGCACAGACTATAATTTAGTTCAATCTCCCCCTTTATCCTGTTAGTTTTGTTGCACCTGCAGAAATTGTATTATTACATAAAGCGATGCCACATAATTCCCAGTTTAAATGTGCACAGCATCAGTCTGAGCAGATGTCTAATCAGCCAGAATAAGTGAAAACACCTGTGTGGGTGTGCAGTGCTCTTAAAGGCACAATCAATGACTCAATTGTACACCAAGTGTAGCCATAACTATTGAGAACACTTGCTTGAAGCTCTCTGTTACTCCAGCATCGATTTACACGTCTAATAGGCAATCAAAAAGAAAAGAAATAGACGAGTTTTAGTTATTAATGTTTTCCACTTTTTAAAGTCGGTTTATTTAAATTAGTTTTGTTAAAAAAAAAGAAAAAAAAACTGGTCTATGAAACAATAAATGACTGTTTTCTAATTTCTATTCCAGCAAGGTGAGGTACGTCTGAAGTGTCTGACAGCTCTGCAGGGTCTCTACTACAACAGAGAACTCAATGCAAGACTGGAACTCTTCACCAGTCGCTTCAAGGTCAGCACCGCCTGCTGGACAATTTAAACACAGCTCCAACTTTGTTGTTTCACACTTTTATACAGCAGCAAACACTGGGACTCATGCTTTACAGACATATATTTGTGATTGGACTGACAGAATTTCAGCATCCTTTTAACCAAATACCTCATTAAATCTGTCATCTCTCTCTTTGCGTAGGACCGTATTGTCTCCATGACTCTTGACAAAGAGTATGATGTTGCAGTTCAAGCAATTAAACTACTCACTCTTGTATTGAAGTAAGTAAGGTATTTAATGAGTACTGTTGTAGTCCCTCCCACGTTTTTTTGACACATATCAGTGGGCCTTGGTCTGTACATAAAGGGCAAGCCCCTGTACACTATGCAAAAATTACATCAAGTAAATGTGTGCTACTGACAACTACTTTGGAACGGCAGGTGACTGAGTCTTTGTGTTTGTCTCTGCAGTAGTACGGATGAGGTGTTGACACCTGAGGACTGTGAGAGTGTCTATCACTTGGTCTACTCGGCACACAGGCCTGTCGCCATTGCAGCTGGAGAATTCCTCTTTAAGAAGTATGCCAGACATAAATCAAATGTATCACTGAACAGGAGTCAAATCGGTATTTATCACTGAACAGAGAAACAGAATGAGTTCAGGAAATTAAATTTAGAGGCAGGTTTCGGAAGGAGGAGAAAGAACGAGGGATTTCCCACAGTTGAGTGGGAATTTTAGAATAAGTAAGAATTTAAAGAGTAACATAGCCCCTGAAAATCTAGTCTTTGCTGACTTCCAGTAGTTTAACCTTTCACCTTGCTGCAGTGAAATGCAGGTGGACTCCAGGACCTGGTGACTACAGTACAGTAACTAGTGTGATTACAGGTACAGAGCACACATCTAACCACCTGTGGTCAGAAGTAAAACTATCAACCAGAGAGGGCAGCAAAACACTGCCTGGTGTTAAGTTACTCTTAAAACTCTTTAAGATAGTTTTAAATGAGACTACAAACTGAAAAAAAAAAGAAAGAAGTGTATCTCACTCTGACAACCTACTCCAATACAATTGTTAAGTTGCTCAATGACCGGTTTGATTTTACAAGTCAGTCAGTTCTCAGCTTAGTTTGAATTTGGAAGGCCCCTTGCTGCTTCTGAGAAATGCAGTTGGAGGATTATGTGGGGGATGCTTTTGTGTGATAGCCAACTAATGATGAATATTCTCAAAGATTGTTCAGCCAGCGAGAACCAGAGGAGGAAGGTGCCCCCAAGAGGAGAGGTAGACAAAGCCCCAACGCCAACCTCATTAAGACCACTGTCTTCTTCTTCCTGGAGAGTGAGGTATGTTATCAGGCTATTTTTCTTTACTATACATATAGGCTCCAGTTTCTGTCTTTATTGATGGTATGTAAGCAATTGAACCACCCCTCCTTAATTTGTGTGAACATTTCTCTCCTTAGCTCCATGAGCATGCAGCCTACCTAGTTGACTCTCTCTGGGAATGTGGTGCAGAGCTACTGAAGGACTGGGAGTGTATGATTAGCTTACTGCTAGATGACCCATTGCCAGGAGAGGAAGGTATGGTACTGGTTTCTTGCAAACCTATGTCACTTGTAAATGGTTCAGAGCACAAACAGGATACAGATCATGGTGATTTTATTTTTTTGATTTTTTTTTTTGCAGCTCTTACAGACAGACAAGAGACAGCCTTGATTGAAATCATGCTGTGCACTGTACGCCAGGCTGCTGAATGCCACCCACCTGTTGGAAGGGGCACAGGAAAGAGGGTAACACACTTTGAAAGATTATAATTCAGATTTGTTTCTAACATGGGTTTGACGGTCTTGGGATTCCCTTGATGACAGTTGAGCATTGATAACTTACTTAACTTCAGAGCTGGGTCAGTGCAAGCTGAGTCCAAAGACCGTTCAAAGATGTCCTTTTTAACTGCACTTGCACAGCTACAGTAATGTCTTTAAATCATTTTTAATCTAACAATTATAAATGCTAGTAGTGTATTGGATTGTTTTTCAACCTTTTGCTTTCTTCTTCGCTTTGTCTGACAGCTATGTTTAAGACATTTCCGAAGATTAAAGGATTGTTTTCTACACATGGTTGCTTGTTTTTATGGGAGTATATTAGAGAAATGATTTAGCTTTTTGGAATCGGTTGATATTAGTGAATGCACTGCAATGTTTTGTGCTTGTTTCGACACATTTGGGATGCAAATTTACCAGATATTCTGCTTATTACTAGTAGATGGGTGATGTGTAGATATTTTCCCTCTGGACTGTTGTATTTATCAAATCTAACATGACAGCTAAATGTTAACATTAATCTGGAATTCATCTCACAATCTTACGTTACAATGTAGATTATAGTTATAGTGCTGAATAGACACTTTTTATTTCTTTTGGATTTAACTGTTGGCATTAACTTGAAATGGAAATTAAAAGTAACCAGCAATAGCTTGATTGAAGAGTAAACTTTACACACTTTAAAAGTAAAATGTTAAACAGTAGACATTTTGCATACGGGAATGCAAACTAGTTGTGGGGCCAAGCATCTAACTTGCTGCCTCTATGATCAGGTGATGACGGCTAAGGAGAAGAAGACTCAGCTGGATGACAGAACCAGAATGACAGAGCTGTTTGCTGTGGCTTTGCCCCCTCTACTGGCCAAGGTTTGTAACATCATGTTCTCAACAAGCACTCCTATGAAGGGCTGTTGGCTTCAGGTGTATTTTCATCATTCAGGAAATATTATGTTGAATGTTTGTTCTACAGTATGCTGTGGATGCAGAGAAGGTGACTAACTTGTTGCAACTGCCTCAGTACTTTGACCTGGAAATTTATACCACAGGACGTCTAGAGAAGGTAAGACACTTATTGGACAGCACCAATCAAAATTGGTTCAGTTTATTTAACATATTTAAGAAGAAATTTATCTTCCTCATTGACTGTTATCACACAAAATGTGTTACTCTTTCTCTCTAATCCAGCACCTGGAATCCCTGCTGCGTCAGATCAGGGAAATTGTGGAGAAGCACACAGACACTGAAGTTTTGGAGGTCTGCTCCAAGACTTACCATGCCCTCTGCAATGAGGAGTTCACAATCTTTAACAGGGTGGATATTGCCCGCTCACAGCTGCTGGATGAGCTGGTGGACAAGTTCAACAGGCTACTGGAGGATTTTCTACAAGAGGTATAAGTGACAGTCAGCACTCCTAAACATGGAGTTTACTCATTGCTCTTTGGTTAAAGTGGGCCTAATCCTCTTAAATCCAACAACTCTACCACTTAATATTACTATTGCCATGTTTGCCTTTTGATATCTATTGTTGCCTACACATTTCTTGTGCCTGACACCTTACATAATCACATAAATTGTCATTCTAAATTCAAACTTTTATTCACCTGCAAAGACTTTCAATCTCAAACTGTAATGAATTGATTTAATTTCCAAAGTTGTTAAGTGATGCAGTGTGCCTTTAGTATGTTTGGCTATATTTTTCTAAATAATTAAAACACACCTTCCAGGGATGACATACTGTGTATGTGAAACCGTTTAAGAAAACTTTATCAAATTATCTGCGAAGAAGCTTGTCAGATATCTTTAAATTTTATCTGAAGAATATACAAACTTGCATTTGTATCTGTTCTAGATGGTTCAGTCTTCATCAGACGAGTAAACCTCTTGATCCATACAATTTAACACGGTTGCAAAATTTCTCATTCCAGGGTGAAGAGGCTGATGAAGATGATGCTTATCAGGTTTTGTCAACTCTAAAGAGGATCACAGCTTTTCACAAGTATGAAATTTATTCTTCGTGGAATTTCCTCTTTCACGTCTCCTGTGCCCTCTACACTTAGCCAACCTGTGATTCTGTGTACATGTGTCAGAAACTGACTGAGTCTTTCTCAAATCTGTTGCAGTGCACATGACCTGTCGGGGTGGGACCTGTTTACCAGCAACTTCAAGCTGCTCAACACAGGCATAGAGAATGGAGACATGCCTGAGCAGGTTATTAAATATACACGTGCACCAAGTGAACTTATTTGACTCCAACAAATTGTCAGCTTTTGTAAATAGTAATTATTTTTAACCAATGTGGGATTGATTGTTTTTCTGGTGAGTAGATAGTCATCCACTCCCTGCAGTGTACCCACTATGTGATCCTGTGGCACCTGGCCAAGTCATCTGAGGGCAGCTCCAGAAAGGTGAGGTCTTCTAAAGCCAACTTCATCCTCACTATTCTACATTGTTTTGAAGAGAATTGAATAGGTGTAAATGTGATGAAATTTTTTTTTATATCAGGATGACATGGTGACCCTGAGGAAGCAGATGAGGGCATTTTGTATGATGTGTCAACGCTACCTCACCAATGTCAACACAGCCGTCAAAGAACAGGTGACACAGGCGCATGCACAACAAATGTTTGAGTGTAGCAGCAGTAGTAGTAAAATGTGCTTAAAAGCCAGACAAGAACATAAAGTATAAAATGGGGATCATCAACAGTTGGGCCAGTTGATAAAATCTTTTAACTCTTCAGAAGTGGTATAGCTGCCATTCATTGTAGCTGCAGTGGATGTTTTGGCAACAAAGTGCTGATAAGAAGGGTGGCATTGTATGAACAAGTGACTTCAATGCATACCCTCCATTTGCCTTGTTCATGTGTGATGATAAAGTCTTTGATACTACTTGTTACCGAAGCCTTCTGTGCCTCACAACTGATGTAAGAAGTTGGATTTTCACAAATTTATAAGGTGCTCTGTATAATCATTCTCGGAAACCTTGTTAAAAACCTAATTTGCAAGGAGTCCTTTTGTTTTGCATAGAGGTCGACCGATATGGGTTTTCTCAGGCCAATGCCGATCTTTTGAAATCCGGGTCGGCCGATATATGCTGCCGATTTATTTTTGGCCGATATTTGCTTGTTTTTAACCTCTATTTGAAAGATAAAATTTAACACTAATAAGTACTTAAAATACACAAAATTTCTCAACAAAAACATTTATTGAACACCAATCTGCACTTGTATACTTACATTAAACATGTATAATGGAAAAACATATATTGTATAAATAAACAAAATGAGTAAAAAGAAAGAAAATGTAACTTTGTCAAATAAACTTTTCAATTAAAAGATAAAGTTTAGTGCACTTAGCAGCATTTATCAAACAGCTGAGAACAATAAAATAAATTGACCATTTTAACAATAGTAGTGCTGACACACAGTAGCAACCAGCAGCATTTCTTTGTTTTGGTGTTGGCTGGGTGAAGTGCTGCCATAAGGGGGTGGTTTTCTTTTCAGCCATCAGACTTAATGACTAAAAAAGGGGGAAAATACAAGGTTAAGTTAGTATTTTTGTATAGTATCTTCTTCAAGTCATTTTATAGATGGGTATAGATATAAAATCTAACATTTGTTTTATAAATCAGCTAATAATTCAGTGCATTGTAAGTGATACAAGGCTAAAAAGTTTCTATCATCTTCCCAAAAACTGTCCTAAAACATGTATTTTTGGTTTGTTTTGTTTGTTGACAGACAAAGCCAAATGGACAAAACCTAATTAAGGGGGGGAAACAACTTTAGGCCATATGGTCAAAATTAAATGATTTAATAATAATGTAATAACTATAACTTATAACAATAACGTATTTCACTTAAATTGCTGTTGAGGGGTATTTGTCAAAAGGGTATTTTACAACAACTTTGAATGCACCGCGACTCACCGTCTGTGTTGTTCTTCAGACAAGTAGCTAAACAACGGCAGCAGCACACTGCTTAACATCCTGCTGTTGGATCCTATACAGTGAAATAAATCACACTTTATACGTTTAGCTGTCAGCATTTTAAACGTGTTTAATCCATCAGCTAGCTAATGGTAGGCTAACGTTAGCTGCTGACGAGTGTAATGTTAACTAGCGTCACATGCTGCGATGTTTCTGTTATTCTAACATTCGTTTTCGGAGCATCAGAGAGCAACGCAGGCATATCAGTGGTGCCGAAATGAGGTACAGAAATCCGCGTTGCTATTCGGTCCGGTAGATACAGGTTAAGGCACAGGTGCCATATTAGCAGCGGGTCTACTCTGTACCAACCCTAGCAACGACGCTAGCAAAGCAAAGCCAGTCCTTCACTAGCCTATGGTGCGGTTGTCTCTTTTAACTACAACTTCTTTCTCTGCATTGAGTTGACAACCCTCTCAAATATAGACACACAAACAGAACAAATAATAAAAGTCTCAAATCCACTGTCTGTGATTGCAAAATTCTAGCTTAATTATTGTTATATGACAGCATGACACGACAGCTATCAATATCCAAAGTAGCCGAACGTCATGTCGCCTGTTCATGTTTTTTCTCGAAGTTGGCAGTAACATGTCATACGTTTTTCATTAAATATATACTACTTATAAGAATTTAATCCTTACAGTTTTCTCCGAGGAACAGCTCCTTCCTTAGGCGCTGGAGGAGGTCTGCTCACTCTGCTGGTAATTGACTCTAGGGGCAGCGTGCGTCGAACACGTGTTCCACAACAACAACACCAGGCTGCCCGCAGATGCGCCTGCCTATTAATCGGCTTGATATTGGCCGATGCCGATTATGTAAAAAAAGGCCTACCGATTAATCGGTCGACCTCTAGTTTTGCACTTATGCACACTGAGTTGTTTCTCTCTCTCTTTCCTCGGACAGGCATTCACCATCCTATGTGATCTCCTGCTCATCTTCAGCCACCAGATGGTGTCTGGAGGCAGGGAACACCTGGAGCCTCTGGTCTATTCCCCAGAGGACTCGCTGCAGTCAGAACTGCTCTCTTTCATCTTGAATCATGTCTTCATAGACCAGGACGATGACACAAATAGCACAGGTACAAATGCAAATGTTCAGTTCTAGCAGCTCATTTACTTTCTTGCTCCAATGGGCAATGGAGAGCAAGTGAAAGCATGGTTTTTCAAGTCGGCCAATGTACAGCTTGTGGAACTGCTGTCTTTTTCTTTCTCCCTCCAATCATCTCAGATGGGCAACAGGACGATGAGGCAGTAAAGATTGAAGCTCTGCACAAGAGGAGAAACCTCCTTGCTGCCTACTGTAAATTGATCATCTACTGTGTGGTAGACGATGAATTTTTTTTTTTTTTTTTTTTTTGGGAAAAAAAAAAATTTTTTAATTTTTTTTTTTTTGTAGGATTTAAGGCACTGAGGGGGGTTTTTTTTTTTTTTTTTTGGGGGGGAAGGGGGGAAAAAAAAGTTTATTTTGTTTTGCAGGTTAGCTTGTCTGTCTTACCATTAGACATGTAAATAAGCTTAATTATACAGAGGTAATTCTTTATGTCCCTGTAATGTTTTTCTTTCCAGTATTACAATGACTATGGTGACATCATCAAGGAGACTATGAGTAAGACTCGGCAAATCGACAAAATTCAATGTGCCAAGACACTCATCCTCAGTCTGCAGCAGGTCAGTGTACACACTTTTGTTTCAGTAATTCTGACCTTTTCTTCATTTGTCTCATTTTTAAAGAATTGTTGATCTAATTTTTCACGTATCTCTTCCTGCTAGCTGTTCAATGAAATGCTGTCTGAACTGGGTCATGGGTTCGATCGCTCCTCCTCTTCATTCTGTGGAATCAAAGAGTTGGCCCGACGTTTTTCTCTAACCTTCGGTCTCGACCAAGTCAAAACAAGGGATGCTATCGCTATGCTGCACAAGTAAGGCTTCATTCAACTCTTGTTGCATTGCATTGCTCTTCTTACATTTTTTGGCCTTGCATCTGGGAACTGTCATGTTAGACAAATTGCTCCTTGAATACTGTTTCCTCTTGCCATGTTATTTTTTTCTCTGGATTTTGGAGAGGCTTAAGTGATAAAATTTTGCAGTTTTGCCTATTCACATCATTTACATGTTTTTCTAAGTATAAAAACATCAGGCTGTTTAAACACACACAAGAGCAACAGTGCTATAAACACAAAACTGGTCTGTTGCATACTTTAAGGAACCCATGCACTAATCTAAAGAAATGCACAAGGTGTTCTCTGTGTTCTTTTGTAGCAAAATGTGTAATCTAAATTTGTAACAACAATATTTTCTGTTGTTACATCATGTATTTCCCACCAGAGTGTGTAAACATTAACTGGTGACAAACTAAATATTTTTAATGCAATCTTGACCTATTTTTTATTTATTTTTTAGCAGCATTGGTGAATATGGTGCATAAAAGGCACGCAATCCTCACATTGGTTTTGTTTCTCTCATGTGGATTATTATATTATAATCTCAGTCAGATTCCAGGAAATCCGATGTATGCTCATTTGCTATGCTAGCTTGGGTATCCCATACACTTGTGCAACATATGTATGCACTATGTAATGGGATATGCCAGATGTGCGACAGGCATTTAAGTAATTAAAGACAGACTAAAGATTCTGCTTTGTTTCCATCTAGTATTTAAATTGTTAAATTTTAAAATGTTAAATCTTTTAAAGTGATGTAGCACAGCATTACATTATAGCACAATGTGACATGACTACTGTCAAGGGAAACGGACAGAGATGCAGGGTGTAACAGAACCATAGAGAGTGGTGCAAAATTCTTTAGACCACTAGGATTCGTTTAGAAGAAATTGAACAAGATGGATAACAAGATTAAGTGTCTTGTATTAAAATCGGATAATGGGACTTGTTTAATAGTGCACAAAAAGTTTGTGAATGTCCTTGGTTTTGGAGATTTGTTAACATTTTTAAAATTCTTTTTCTGAGACACTTAACAAATGTTTGACAAATAGTAAAATTAAAAGTAGTATTTGGAATAAAAAAAATAGAAACATGCCTGAGAGCAGCTTTCATTCAAGGAAATGGCAAAAAGTAGTTAAGTTTGGATCAACTATTTTATGTTTAATGTCCATGAAACCGCTTCTGCTCACTGTGTGTTATTCTTCCTCTCTGTCTCTGTGCATATCTCAGGGATGGTATCGAGTTTGCATTTAAGGATCCTAGTACCCATGGAGATGGAGGCCCTCCCCTTAACCTGGCTTTCTTGGACATTCTCAGCGAGTTCTCCTCCAAGCTTATGAGACAAGACAAGAGGACTGTGTAAGTTTGTTTTGTTTTTTTTTGTTTTTTTTGTGCCGAGCTAACGGGTGGGAGGCTATAGTGTAACAGGTGTTTGTGACAACTGGTGCAACTGGTGTCTCTGTGGCATGGTTGATGTGAGGCTTTTTTTTTTTACCCCCCCTAGTTGGAATGTGCACCTGGTTGTGTGTTAAGATGCATGAGTTTGTTCATCTTGTCTATGTGACCTCCTTCTTCTCCTCAGCCACATGTACCTGGAGCGCTTCATGACGTTCCAGATGGCACTGCAGCGAGAGGACTGCTGGCTCCCCCTCATCTCCTACAGGAATTCCTTGCAGGCTGGTGGTGATGACGATACCATGTCAGTGATGAGTGGCTACTCCAGCAGAGGCTCCTCCATCCGCTCCAAGAAGATCAAGCCTCCTGCTGCTACAGCTGGAACTTCAGCAGCCAAGAGGAAGCTGCCAGAAGGTATTGCACACCAAGCAATCAACTAAATCATTAATAATGAGGTTAATAATGAGTTTTAAAAAAACAAAACACACAAAAACACTTTGTTGTCTTTAGTACAGTTCAGTTTGTGCAGGCAGCTGCATAATTGTTGTTTTAAATCTTTAAAACTGGACATTGGCATTTTTCTGTTATTTACTATAACCAACAATCAATAGAAACTCCTTGATACCTAATGCACAAACACACTGAAAATAGGTCTTCATGAGAACAACATACATTATAACCCAGCCCAGCAATGATGTTACAAAAGCAGAGTTGGAGCCCAGATTAACCCAAATGCATTCTACCAGCGTGGCTCAGCCAGCCGAGCTGATGGTGAGGAGATTAAACCACATGTGTTGGGAGAGAGTCAGAAGAGTCAAACTGCTCTTTACCAATCACACAGGGTCCCTTAGATGTTGCTGAAGACCTGCTCATGACCAAGGATGTCTCTTGATTGTTAAATGTAAAAATTAATTCCATTTACAAGGAAGCAAAATGCAGTGCTCAGTGGCACAATTAACCGTTTAGGAGTTGGCTCATCTAAGGCTGATATTATAAAATGGTCAAAATCAAAATTGTGTTCTCATGAATTATGTTATTTCCTTGCATCCTAATTTTGATAGGGTTGCAACCCATATTCTTAGTTGTTTTAGATTGTACTGGATTATAGATTATTCCTGGCATACTCTTTATAACTGCAAATCCCAAACTCCATCTTCTGTGTGAGATCAGACCTCTGAATACAGTGAGTGTACCGTCATTCCTATGAGAATATCCCAAATGTGTTTTTGGAAATACTATGCCAACATCCTGACATTTCTTAAAAGGTCTTCAAAATGGACAAACTATGGTTGGTTTTGGTAAACTACTCGGTAACAGTCACACTTTGTTTTGAAATTCAACATTGTTTATGGGTTAGGGACTTGGGAGGAAATTTTATAACTTGGGTGAAATGTTGGGCCCTTAAAACAAGATTGTCACTTTGGACCTTCCTTTCCAGAGGAGAGCAGCAGCAGCAGCGAGGTGTGGCAGCAGAGCATGCAGACCCCAGTAATGTTGCCGTCCCCCCACCTCACCTCCACTGCCATGCGAGACCCTAAGAGGGGTCGTGATGACAGCTTCATGGGGGTCTACCCCCTCCCCCACGACCAGCAGCAGCCCCACCAACACCCACAGCACCATCAACAGACGCCTCAGCACCACCAAACACCTATGGATTACAAGTATGTATGGCTCACTGTTGCATTCCTGAGGTATTATGCAGCAGTCACTTCACAGTTCAGTACCATACACTTTACAGGGAGTTTCAGTTCAATAAATACAAGATATTTTTTACAAAGCTTAAATGAAAACAACTTCACTGCATAATATTTAAAAGAACATTTTACCCATTACTTGTAACCGTTACGATTTATATTATTAGTGTTCACTCTTGCTTTTAATTTATGTATATAAAAACAAGTTCCCTTTGGGGATGTAATTAATATGAATATTTCAATCAATCTTTTAGCTCTTTGGTTCACACCAAGACATTTTTCTTTGAATATTGTGCCAAGGCATATTGTTAGACTTCTGAATTCCACATTCAACATTACCTTTACGCCTCATTTGCTGTGATGCCCCACCATGTCAGAAACTTTTTGATGGTCATTTTAGTTAATGATCTATTTATTATTTGTTATTTCCTTGCATCCTAATGCTTCCTATAACAAGATGATTAAAATGTATCTAGGCCCATTTCCAGGTGGATCACTTAGTCTCTGAGAACGCGATCAGAGGACTGGAATATGAGCCCAAATACATTAGGACAGGGTTCAATGAAATTTCCTATTTGCCTGCTATTAATTTTGAGGGTGCAAAATGTGTGTACTTAACACCCTGCCAAGTGTTGGCCCTACTGGCACAGTGACTGATTAGTTTATTTATCCAACCAGACTTTTCATAGGCGTCAGGCCAGTGGGCTATCTATATAGTTGCATCTGACATCCTTGTGGTATGTTCAGTTAAATCACCAAACACATGTGGATTGAAAACCTTGCTAATTAGTGCACCCTTTTTCATTTAGTTCCCAGGTGACGTGGATGCTGGCTCAAAGACAGCAAGAAGAGGCACGCCAGCAGCAGGAGAGAGCTATGAACTACGCCAAGCTCAGAACCAATCTGCAGCATGCTATGTAAGATACACACCTGCACATAGAGTTGCCTGTGAAAGTCTCATTAAAGGTTTGTTTCCATATTTGTTTAATGTTTTTATGTTTTTTTTTTCTTCAGTCGTCGCGGTACTGGGCTCATGGAGGAAGACGAAGAGCCGATTGTGGAGGATGTGATGATGTCATCTGAGGGTCGTATGGATGACCTCAATGAAGGCATGGACTTTGACACCATGGACATTGATCTGGTAAGATCCACGTTTAACTGAATTAAGTGTTTATTATTTGTACTTTAATTAAAAATACATTCTTCTTTAAATCATTTATTTTAAAATGAATCTTGCATATACTGCACAGGCAAAATGTAGGAATGTCCTAAGGTTTTTGGGGAAAGACGATCACTGAACGCTCTTTTACCAATCACCGATTGGTTTCTGTTCTTGAATGTTTTGACACAAAGCTCCTAGATAACAGACCCTTTAAAACCCAACCATGTTATCTCATGACTAATGCGGTTTACAAATTCTTCTGTACCAGTTGTAATAATTTAACAAGTTGCTTGTAAATCGTTATCCCTTCTGAACTTACAACCTTAACACCTGTGTGTCTCAGAAGATCAAATTACACAACAGACATCTTTTTTTAGACACCTAGTAAAATTGCTATAAAGTGGCAACATTAGTTGCTGTTGTTTCTACTTATGTAATATCTGTTCCTAGGATATTAAGGCCAGATGTTGCATCTGGAAGACTCATTGTGGTCTGATTATTTTCAAGTCACAATACTCTCTTCAATGTCATGCAGCAAGAAACCGTTGCTTGAAATTTGATTCAATTCTTCTGAGATACTTGGAGGACCAAAATTCCCAAACTGTGATACATCTACAAAAATCTCCAAAAGCCCTGAAATTCTCAGTAAGCCTTGTTAGTTCTTTGCACGCTATACCCTGTGCCAGCTAAGAACTAGCAGCCCAAAGATCCTGACTGCATGTCAGGCGGACAGCAGCACCATCTTGGGCCCATGAGGAGTCAAACTAAAAACCTTAACTGCCTTAGAAACCAGTGTGGTGGAGATTGGGCAGTAAAAATCCATTTGATGTGGTTTTTGTTAGCATCATCTGTTTTTTAATCATTTTCTTTTGACTGTTGAATTTAAAGACCACCAATCAAGTAATTTCTTATCAGTGTCAGGAAAGGCAGATCAGCACTCATCATTTTCCATTCAGTTTGATTTTTGTTACAGCTTAATAACTAAGTTAGCTTTTTCATGCCTGAGACCATAATATATCCTGATTTTATTACATTTTGGTTATTGGTTTTGCATGCATACTCTGCCTGCATGGGGAATAACTCAGTTATTCTAAGAAAAGACAGATTTGTTTTAGCATGCAAAAATCATTAACAAGCAGCTTGTCTTGATCTTTGTGTACAACATCAAAATGAGTAAAGAGGACAAAAAGATCACGGGGAAGCTGTGGGGAAGGATATATCTGTATTTTGCTTTTTTTTAAGACGATGAAAGACTCTGTCGACAGTGCCTTGCAACTGTCGCTACAATTCGAGGCAACATGACTAATTTATTTGACCATTTACCCCAGCACCACAGAGCCATGTATGAGGAGTTTAAAGCTAGAACTAAATTTGATTACAGACAAATGTCTATTTTGGATGCTTGCGCTAGTGGTGCATTCTATAAGAAAGGATCCAAATGTCATGTTGAATCAACCATAAAATTGAACAACTGCCCTAGTTTTTTTCAAAATTCACTTCATTTGTTTCATGTGTGTCAAATTCTTTCCAAATTGAGCTATAGGAGTAGCCTGACAAGCCAGATCTACATCAAGATGTTGGGTCTGGGAACTCATCATTGGCAGGGCTCAATCCGAGGGGCGGGATAAACGGTTGTCTTTTAAATTCCCTCTGCATGCAATAGGATAGCGCTATAACCAGGCAGAGCAACGCTAGTTGATAGATTAAACTTTTGCCGTATCCGGTCGGCAAACTCCGAACACATCATCTTTTTTAAGAATGATTTCAGTGCAAGAATGATTTCAGTGCCATTCTTTTCTCTAAAAAAAAGCTTAACTCCAAGGCAAAAGCCGATTTCAAAAGACCGCTGTTCGCCAAGCCATAAGCCCGCCCACCGACTCTATTCTCGATGTGATTGGCCTGACTAGAGTTTGGTTTTTCCAGCTCGCAAGCCAATGGAGAGCTAGACGACCCTGGCTGCAAATTACATTTTATAGCTTCTCTTTTTTTGGGGATTTTAACTATTCTGATTCTGCTTATCGATTCCAGTTCTTAACGTTTCTTAATTCTGATTTTGAATTCCGATTCTTTGACGGGTGGGGTGAAAACGGATCACATTCACAGAAAAAAAACATATTTTTAAAACCTTTAACATAATTTATATTCACAATTCACTTCATACAGTTTATGGAACCTGTAAATGAATTTCACATAGTTTAATTTGACTGCTGTTATTAAATAATGACTCGATAATCTGTTGATTCTTTTTTCATTCACTGTACTGTAACCCACCGGCATGGCGCAGGGTCATATACAATCAGCCAGTTGCCCAAAAAACATTTCATTCAAATAATTTTCAGATGTTGCTTCATGAGCAACATTACCTCTGCTCTTCTCTCTGAGACTTTGCATCGCTCCGCCCGTGTCTCTCAGCACGCTGCACGGAGGCAAACGCAGGCAGGCTTGTTTACTGTATACGTGAAGTGGCGGCCAATATAAACAACATTTAAAACGCAAAAGAACAGTCATTGTGTCTTAGAAAAAAACTACCATTGGGTTAAGAATCGTGTGTGACTGTGCAGCGAGCAGGTGTGGGGGGAAAAAAACGTATGTATCGTGATTACATTTTTTTTTTAAATCAATTCGTTTTCTTAGAATCAATATTTTTTCATTTTATTTTGACCCAATGATTCACCTAAATATTTTCTGTTTATACGGTACCATCTTATTTGTTTCCAGCCATACAGACCGAAAGCAGAAAATGTTGTTTTTCTTTACAAAGTAAATAAATGTCAGACTGACTATCTGACATGTGATGTGCATTCTTCTTAGAAAACTAGTTTTTAGAAATGTCTCAGATATATTATCTCTACAAGTATATTATTCAACTTTTGTTTTTGTTAAAGAAGGAAATGAAAATCGCACTACAACTAGAATCTGCACCCATGTTTTGTGAAAGAATCGAACTGGGACAAAAGCATATGGTCCCAGACCTAGTAGAGAGTGGAAAACTGCGGCTACTCTTACAGCAAACAGCTGTTGGCGATCGGAGCAGTCCATGGCGAGCGGCTGACTCGTGTGCTCCAACTCTTATTCATCTTGCCCATACTGCAGAAACTAATCGAAATGTATCGCTTAGAACAGCATTGTCCAGCAAGAGCAACAGGTGTAGTTTTTTTATAGTTGGAACCAATAAATTATAATATTATAGAGTGTGGTCTAGACCTACTCTATCTGTAAAGTGTCTCGAGATAACTCTTGTTATGATTTGATACTATAAATAAAATTGAATTGAAAATTGAATTGAATAAAGAGAAACTATTTTTTTTTCTTCTTTTCAATGGGTACCCGGTTCTTGGCATTTTGGAAATGGTTCTAATTTGGAACCGGGTTTCGGTTCCCAACCCTAATTGTATTGTTTATTGTTAATCTATAATATCACAATATTGTTTTTGTATTTTTCAGTATTGTTCTGCCCTAATTTTTAGTATGGAAAAAGATTGTCCAAATATTCCTTGGTTGTCTGCCAAAGCAGGGTAAGTTGGAGTATCTGCTCTAAACCAAGTCTTTCTCTTCCAGCCACCCTCAAAGAACCGTCGTGAAAGGTCTGAGCTCAAGCCAGACTACTTTGACCCTGCTTCTATCATGGATGAATCGGTAAGAAGCATCTACATTCATCACTTCGATTTTAGTTACTGTACAGAAGTTTGGACACACCTTTTCATTCAGTGCGTTTCCTTTATTTTCATGACTATTTACATTGTAGATTCTCACTGAAGGCATCAAAACTATGAATAAACACATATGGAATTATGTACTTAACAAAAATCTGGGCAGTGGTGGCCTAAAGGTTAGAGAAGCGAGCTTGTGACCGGGAGGTCGTTGGTTCAATCCCCAGACCGACAGGATAAAATCTGGGTGGGGAAAGTGAAAGAGCAGCACTTGTCCCTCCCTCATTACCACCACTGAGGTGCCCTTGAGCAAGGCCCTTAACCTCCAACGGCTCCAGTGGAGCTGCTCAGTGGCCAGCACATCAGACTGTGGTGGTACTGGGCAGCTTCCAGGTATGAATGTGTAACTGTGTGAATGTGATCAGGGCGTTCCTGCAAAAGAGAGGCTGCCTCTCAGTGAACCTTCCCTGAATAAAATAAAGGTTAAATAAAAAAATAAAAATAAAAAAGTGTGAAATAACTGAAAACATGTCTTGTATTCTAGTTTCTTCAAAGTAGCCACCCTTTGCTCTGATTACTGCTTTGCACACTCTTGGCATTCTCTTGATGAGCTTCAAGAGGTAGTCACCTGAAATGGTTTGCGACTGCACTTGGGGACACATTCAAAGTTTTTGCAATTTTCCGGACTGACTGACCTTCATTTGTTAAAGTAATGATGGCCACTTGTTTCTCTTTACTTAGCTGATTGGTTCTTGCCATAATATGAATTCTAACAGTTGTCCAATAGGGCTGTCGTCTGTGTATCAACCTGACTTCTGCACAACACAACTGATGGTCCCAACCCCATTAATAAGGGAAACCATTCCACTAATTAACCCTGACAAGGCACACCTGTGAAGTGAAAACCATTTCAGGTGACTACCTCATGAAGCTCATTGAGAGAACACCAAAGGTTTGCAGCGCTATCAAAAAAGCAAAGGGTGGCTACTTTGAGGAATCTAAAATATAAGACATGTTTTCAGTTATTTCACACTTTTTTGTTAAGTACATAATTCCATATGTGTTCATTCATAGTTTTGATGCCTTCAGTATGAATCTACAATATAAATAGTCATGAAAATAAAGAAAACTCATTGAATGAGAAGGTGTGTCCAAACTTTTGGCCTGTACTGTACCTTGAATGCTTACTACCAAAGACATACTCCAAATTTGTTCTTAGACTATGTATATAAATACCGCACCTCACGTAGACTGGAGGTGTGTTTGTAATGACCAGCTGGTGAGATTAAGTGAGACACAGTAAGAGCTAACTCAACTTGTGATTTTTTTTCTCTTTTATTTTTTTCTTTTTCTTCAAGAGTTGGACTTAAATTAGTATACTCTATAGAAGTAAATCGAGAACAGATGACTTACAACCAGTCACATTACATGTAGCACCAACTCAACAAGCATGTTGTATTTGGGGTGCTGTGCAAAACATTTAGACAAGTTCAGCTGCATGCTCTGCAGCCAAACACAACATTTCTTATTGGTTGCAACGCCATCTTTTTTTGCCTGTGTAAACACGCCAAATTTTATTTATTTCAGAATGTACTGCAGGCCTTAAATTCTTGTTTCAACATGTCCCAACCTTAAGAGACCCTGGGGATTTGCCTTAGGGCTTGTTCTTACACTGGGCTTTGAAATGCAGGGCTCCTCAGACACTGCCTCAGTATAAAGCACTTTAAAATGTATGTGTTTTATTTCAGCTTTGAATAATTTAATTGTCACAAAAAATATCACAGCAGAAAACTGTAGCCAAACCAAACGTATAGCGTCTAGTTCTATTAAGCTTTTTATAAGCAAAGAAATGCAGCAGGCTTAGCTGCTCAGCTTCTGACTGCTTAGAACAAGTCTGCCTCAGATCCATTTTTTCCGCTCTGAATTACTTTTACACAATGTTAGAAGTGATGTTGGGTTGGTGAAGAGCATATTTTAAACACCTTTACAGCAACTAAAATATAGTAAATTGTCAAAAAACAATATAAATATCAATCGGTTTCTTTCAAATAAATTTTCTTTTAACTTTATAACTGGTTATTAATATTTTTTCTTTTTGGGTTTCCTCTAGGTCCTTGGGGTGTCAATGTTTTAAGCTAATATCCAGATGATTTTGACGCTGGGATAACAGAAGAGGCGCTTTGTATTTAAAGAGAATTTTAGATGCGAAAACAAAAGTGTTTTCTGTAAGAAAAAGCAAAAAAAAAAAAAAAATTCTGGCTTGTACTCCACGTGGACCAATGACAACCCACACTCAGTGTTGCTTGCTCAGAGAGGACATTGTTTCAAATATTTACTTTTATAATCTTGGGTAAGTAACAGGCCACATCCAAACCTATTAGAAATGAGACATGTCTGAAGAGAAATCCATAATAGCTTCTTCTTTTTTTTTTTTTTTTTTTTCCCTTTTTTTTTTTTTTATTTTTTATTTTTTTTAACTGGGGATGAATTGGTGTGTTTAACTTAAAATACATTTTTTGTTTATGTCTAACCCTTTTTACAATTGTAGTAAGTTACCAGGTGTGAAGTAGTAATTTATAAACCGACTGTAGTAGCTTGCTTGTACTGTGTTAGCCAAGTGGATGGAGGTCTTTTTGTTTCTGTGCTCCTTTTTTGTTTTTTCTCTCTCCCTCTATCTCTAAAGTTTCTTCTCCCTGTTGTTGGGCCTGATTTGAGGTCCTGGTAACCACTGGTGGTTAAGATGCTGAGGTGTCCCATAGAATCAGTCATGATCCCTTTCTGCTGTGAAGATTCCCAGAGTCCACTGAACGCTCCACACTGTTAAGCAGTAAATCCTAGATCTTACCCCAAGATTTGGACCACTCCTTAACCTCCATCTACTAGAGAAATGTGTCTTGATGACCACCCCCCCAAAAAACAAAAAAAACAAAACAATGAGCAGATTTTTTTTTCTCTCCCAGTAGTGCCACTGTGTGGGCTCTGGCAGATAGCAGCTCAGTCAAAGAATGACACATCTTTCTCTCTTAAAATCCAGCAGCATAATGTTGAAATGGGTATCTCTACATTTTAAATAAAAGTTATATATGAATCGGTGCTGATTTTATATATGTGCTTTTGGTTTTCTTATTTTCAACTTTTCAATCTTCAGTCACAAAGTTTGAGAAATGTAAGTACAAAAAAATAATGAAAGCATGTGAAGCCATGCATCAAGGAAGATTTTTAAATTTGTATTTTTATGTTTTGTTTTTTTTTGTCTTGATAATGTCTTCGGGTTTCTACCTTTTTTCCTACGTGTAAATTAGTTTGGATAAAACTAATGAAAAGACTTGTGAAATTCAGCTTTAAGGTTTTCTCAACATAAAAAGGTCCTGTCACAAAATACTTAAAAGATTTCAAATGTTAAAATTGAAAGGTAGTCATTCAGACAATACTGAAGATGAAAGTTATTCAGCAGCGCTGTGGCAGCTAGACAAAGCTTAGATTTTGACATATATTTGTCACACACAAGTTTTAATGAAATGTTTTGTCTACTGAGGTTTTTATTTTGTAGTCATTCCATGCTTAAGCCTTAAACATGCTTGTGAAAGTCACCTTCTCACAGTAATCTTCCATGTCAGAGGCTCAGTCATGTTTAAAGGTGGAGAATTGGCTTCTTAGAACATGAAACATGAGGTGGTCAGATGTAATGTGATAAAGTAGATGAACAGCCTATATGTCTTTTGCTTAATTATTTTATGTAAGTAAAAAAGAAAATTCTTTAAAGGAAAAAGTACTGTTTATTGTTTGTTACTTACCACTACATTGGTATAAATTCTTATTAGATCATGTGTATATATACAAAATTTAATTTTTTTTCTCTCCTTTTGGCCATTTTTGTGTTTTTTTTTTTTTTCTGCACTCTTGCCTAAACTCTAAGTTGTTGTTTATTATCCCATCCTCTTTCAGTCACTCTGTTTTCTGATTTGTACTTGTCTGGAGACAGTAACTTTTAAATAAAAATCAACACATTTCATCTGTGGTACTTTTTACTTTTGACCACAAAAAACTTACTACATCTTGTACTGGGTTTAATCATATCCAGGCTGCACAGCATCTCTATGGTCTTGTTTTTTCCTTTGCACATTCTTGCAGTTTGGGGTGAAATATAGTTTAGTTGGTGGTAGCACTTCACTCTATTCACAAGTTGTTCACCTAGTTAGCACAAGGGGGCAGTATAGTCCAAGGTGGACATCTAATCTCCCCACATTGACCGTGTAGTCACTCTTTGTAATCTATGTATCTTTTTTACTTTGGTGAAAAGGCTTTGAATATGTACTCGGGCACTCTGCATCTTCAATGCACACATCTCACTGTATGTGACAACTTTTACATTTGTGTTGACTGTCAAAAGGGCCCATTTTAGTGAGTGTAATGTCTTGTTCAGCTGAGACCAAGAACACTTTAGTTGCTCCTAATGATAAAAGTGAAGACATGAGGAAGCAGATGAAAAGGATAAAAGCAACAGAGACTTCTGTGTTAAGTGTATGATTAATAAAGGGGAGCTCAGATCAATGCTGGCGTATTAGAATGGGACCTGGCAGAGCGCTCCCCTTCATGTCCAGTCTGTGATACATGAAGAGGCCCATCTATCAATATGTCGGTCTGCTCCTCACGTGCCGGCTATCAGAAAAATGTGAAGAAAAGCACTTTCCTCGGCAGGCCTGCTTGATTGTCTTCTGAGCTGTCAGCCCTTTCTGTAACACTGTTAGTGGTGTTCATGCAGAAAAGAAATGTTAGATTAGTGTTTAGTTGTCATGTTGTCAAACCAGTTTTACGATGAGGTGCTTTTTGTCCACATCTCGCGCTTCTGCACCAAAACAATTATTTTCCGTATAATTTTCTCTCATGATTTGTTTCCGCAGCAGTGCATCTGCTTGGGCTGAGTTAAGTTGTGTTTCTGAGGTCAGGGCTGCTCAGTTTAAATTGGAGCCACAGGGCCTCTAGCTTGTATTTACTCCTGATAACCTTAAAGCCTCCACAGGCCCTATCAGTTTAGCTGTTGTTGAGACCTCAAAGAGGGTCAAGGAAGCCTGGGAATCATGATTCACACATGCAGATTTCACTGGAGAAACAGATCTAACAAAATCTGAAACAGTCTTTCATGGTGACTTAAAATGTACATTTATGCTCAGTATATAACAGCTACTTTTTCAATTTATTACAACTGTCAGAAGAGCTGCTGTACAAGGAGGACAAGACTTTTCCAGTATTTTGCAAGAAGATAAACTCAGAATTTGAATTCCATGGATTATTCATCATTGAGATTGGTTGTAATCTCTTCTGTTTGGAAGGGCAGAGGAAAGCCGCTGACCCTTGGAAAATCTTTTACCAGTCTGCCTCAGATTAGGCCCACGGACACACGCACACAGATAGTCTGACATCCAGGCCACTGTCGCTCAAAATGTCCAGACTCATCTTCTAGTGCCTCTATGGTGCACTGCAGTACACCCCATCCTTGACATTTCTGTGCCATCTCCCAAAAATGTGCTGTGCACCCAATAAAATATCTGGCAACAAAATAAAAGGGAAAGAATCTCTCCTGGATTAAAAGAAGACGCTCTGTGGGCCGTAACAGAGATGTCAAGGTGAATGTGGAATGAAAAAAGGATCAATGCTTTCATTATGAGGAGCAGGATTCACAAGACAGGCCAGAACAGGTCAGAGATTCCAGTTTGAAAGCTATGAATAGAGCGCCGTGGGAACCTACTGTCTGCCTCCTGTCGGTTTTCTTCGTATTGACACACAGCTAGAGCAGCTAAAGGTATGCTGAATGAGTGAACGAGTGACAGGGCTATTGTACTCGGAGGACAGAAGCAGGAGGATTAGTCTCTCTTTGACAGAGAGGGCTGAGATGGTCCAGTGTGTGGAGGGGATCTGTCATCAGCAGAGCTGCAGGTGGTCCAGAGGTCTGCGAAGTGCATTCGACCCTGCGAGGCGAGAAAACAAGGCGAGTTTTCAGCTAGGAGCAGGATGATATTTACCCTGGTTTACCCTGCAATCTGATTCTCCACACCTTCTCTCCTCACCTCACATCATTGTTGTGGAGCCACTTTCACTCGTCCCAGTGGGCCTGAGCTCTGCAGCGAGGAAAATAATGGTTCCCCCCCCCCCCTGCAGGAAGAGGAAACAATTTCATGGCTTTTCAATTAGCGGGGGGAGGGGGGGGGAACTGAAAACATGCAATCCTGTGAGGTAGTACTGCGCCAGACAAGGCCTACATTTCTTCCATTTTTCAAATCCCTTGAAGCTCATTCAAAGGTGACCCGCTGATGAATGAATGCATTTCTGGGCCAAGCCAACTCTGCTAAATCATGAGTCTCTGTAAAGTTTGGATGAGTGTCTTATAAGGGCGTGATGAGACAAGTCTAATAAAGATGACGGAGAGCTCTGCATGTTACCAGCCCCTGCCAGGAAACCCCAGTGATTAACGAGGGCCAGGACACCTCTGCTAATAAGACTCATCTCTTTAATTGGCTCGATGATATGATACGTGCTATTGGCCCGGGGTTGCTGGTGTGTGTGTGTGCGTTAAATGTGTGTCCAATGTCCACGTCTGCTGTGCTAAGTCCATTTGTGCATGCATGCAGGGGTGGGGGGGGTTGGGGTGTAACGGGTGTGTCTGCATGTGTATACATGGGCGGGTGGCCCGTGCATGTGCCTGCGATTAGCTTTCTCACTTCCCTTGTGTGTGGATCCAAGCCAGAGATGAGGTAGGGGAGCCTCATTAGAAAGAGAGCACTTCTATAGCTGGCCAAGATGTAACACCTCACCCAATAATAATTTATTCAATCTATTCTTAAGTATTGCATGCACTGCTAGATAGGGGTTAGGTTATGTAAGAGTGCGACAGTGCCTAGTTTGAATGTGATATGATGATCATTATAAATCCAAGGGAGACGACAGATGGCGGGGTACTTTAAAGGTTCAGCAGGTATAACTATTACTACTCTTCTGCTGCCAGATCAGTCCCTGGCAGAGTGAAGGGGGAGAGAGAGAGAGAGAGAAAAAATTAAAGGTAGTCTATGACAAGAAGAGAGAGTGCAGACACGGTAAGAGAGAGCTGGTCCTCGTTAGCACACTATTCATCAGTCATGTGAGGTCAGGGAACCCTGAGGGGGAGTGTGTGACCCATCACCTCTCACCCCTGACTCCTGGCCAGCACCTGGAGCTGAGCTATTTCCTCATAACATTTACTTGTAACAGTTTGCCTCTCATTCACGACTGGTCCCGACTCAGGGCTTTTCAGCTCCCGGTGTACTGAATAGCCTCGACTGGTTGGAAATCTGAGTATCTACTGTATAGTGCACATCGCACACCAGCCAGCACTGGTGGAATGTAACTAAATACATTTGTATAGTACACATTTGAGGTACTTATACTTTACTTAAATATAGACACTTTCTACTCCGCTACATTTCAGAGAGAAATATTGTACTTTTTACTCCACTACATTCATCTGACAGCTTTAGTTACTTCACAAATTAAGATTTTTGCATGCAGAAAACACATGTAGTTTATAAAATAGGATGTTTTTATTATAAATTAAACAAGTCCAGCTGAAATGATTAGACCATTAAATACAGAACTGTTTTCATCGTTTCCAGTTTCTCAAAGGCGAGGATTTTTCTGCATTGAGTGCTTTTTTTATGATGCTACTTACATAATTTTACTTAAGTAACATTTTCAATGCAGAACTTTTACTTGTAACAGAGTATTTTACAGAGTGGTATTAGTACTTTTACTTAAGTAAAGGATCTGAATACTTCTTTCACCACTGCCAGCCAGCTCTCCCGTCCAAACACAGGCCGTATTCGTAGAGGAGGGAGTGGTTGAGCCAGGGCCAAAGGGAGTGGAGGGCGTAGAGAGGAAGGAGGAAATGCAGAGAGGACAGGGAGGTACAGGAGACAGAACGGGGGGGTCAGGGTCACAGCTGCGATAAAGAGGTCAGGATGAAAGATGTTGCTTCAGTCCGGCCGTGAGGAAAATAAACAATCCTCCTAATCCTAAAAATAGTTGGGAGACCTGTTCGTCTGTCATTGCTGTTGCTTCATCCAGGTGGGAGCAACTTTTGCTCTGGATAACAGACCCGGAATCTGCTGACTTCTCTGTGCAAAACTGGGTTAATAATGTAAAGAATGTGTCCAGGGCCCTTAATCCTAACTTCTCTTGTGTTCATAGGCCCTTTGGCAAACACAGTCAGTGATTATCTTAACCCCTCCAATAAATATGACATGGCAGTCTTAACTATATATCTGTCCCTGACCACTAAACCTTCAGCTCTGACCCTTTGCCCTAACTCGAGCTGGTGACCTCCCTTCACTCCATATGTCTTCATTTTCCGTGAAGAATTTCTCCTGAGCCGAGCAGAGCTGCTTTGAAATCACTCTGAGTAAAGTTTTTTTTTTTCTTTTTTTGACTGGCCGATTGACAGATTGGAGTAGGAAAGAGCCCAAATGCTCAAGGCAAATCAGACGAGTCGGAACACACACACACACACACACACACACACACACACACACACACACACACACACACACACACACACACACACACACACACACCCTTGTGACTCTGTCTGCCTACCTTTTATTCTCTGTTTCTCTCTATGCCCCCCTCGCTTCTTCCGGTGCCCCTCCTTCCTTTATTTATGCCTGCAGAGCCACTTTGTTGTGCTTTTAGTGGCTGGGTTTGTAGATGGAGCAGATGCTGGAGCTGATATTCCCTGATCCTGCAGCAAGCCGAGATAAGAGCAGATTTATGCCAGTGTGAGGGAGCATGGGAGTAATTGCTGAGGCTTTGATGATGCGGCTGAGAGCACTCGTGTACCCTCGGCTTCTTACTAACAAGGACATCCTCAGATTTAGGAGTTTGTCTCCCTGGGTTTAAAGTGAGTTTTCTTGGTGTATATCTTTGGGTGCCAAAGGTGCGTTTGTGCAACACTGCGAGCTGGGATGCAATGCTTCCTTTATGGTCTTAATGTGCTCAAGTGTGTACATTAGCTGTGATTACCCTTGCGTCTTTGTTTTAAAGGTGTGTCACAATAACAGCATTACATGTGTGTGTGTGGGCAATACATACTTTTATGGCCTTTTTATTTATAGCTGCACAGACTCACGCTCAGCTGAAAACATATGACATAATCAGGATGACAGATAACATTCTATCTGCAGATAAGGTTATCTCAAAGACATTTCCTATGGTTCAAATATAAGCATATTTCCCCAGAAACAGATGACAGCAACTGCTACAGGAGATTTGAAATAAAAGCACATTCAGAGGATCTTTCTCTATGGTCATTATGGGAACTGTAAACCCAGGTTTAGTTGTAATTAAAGTTTTTAGTATTCATTACTAAATCACATTAGTTGTTTGTAATATTCAGCTTAAGTATGCAGTGCACAGATCAAGTTTCTGTATGGAACATATCTATTGAATACATCAATCTTAGTCATAATATTATAAAGAAAAAGAAACAATATTTATTTGAACAAATTATATTTTTAGTACTGATAAGTAGCCTAATGTTTTATATGTGTTATGTGTCTTTGCATGCTTATTTTAGACAACATGACTCAAGAAAAAAGAGTTTGTTTACTAATGATTTTTAGTAATGACTACTAATGTGAACTTGATTTGTCTACTGCATCAACTTCCCGCTCTGTGTTAATACAACTTGAGCTGCTAAGTTTCACCTTGTATTGTGTAAAAACTTAAATGGTTTAAGGCAACGGGTTTCCACGCAAATTTCTAGTAAAGTCAACTCATTTGGGATAACAGTGTAGGGCTTCTAAAAGCGACCACCAAAGCACTTTTCCTCTTCGGTCCCCCCACAGGTTGGAAGCAGAATTGTCCATTACCGCTGTCATTCCAACTACAGATCCGCTACCCGATCTGACAAACTTGCATAGTGCAGTTATAGCCGATAGAGGGCCGCAAAGCGGATGCAGAAGTGCTGTTCACCCTGTTACGAGTTGAACCACTGAAATGATTTTGGAAACATTATTTTAAGGTACAAAAGAATTTTTGGTGTTGCTTTAAAACATAAATGATCAAAGCTGCAGCTGCAAACGCTGTTACACCGCACCTGCCAGGGAAATAAAGGCAACGCTGATGAGGTTCTTGGGGCTACTTCCATTCAGCACTGTGATTAGAGGTGGACTCTAAATGGCTCTTTGGCCGAGCATTGAAGAGAGATGAATCATCTGTTCAGCGTCCCCACGTGATGATGTCACTAAGGACATGTCAGTGACACCAGGCAGCTACAATGACACGTTGATCCGAGGGGCTTTTGAGACTGACCTGACTCTTGACTGATGCAAGTGGGCTCGGACAGGACAGATACCTTTGTGAGGCACGCACGCACGCACGCACACACAAAATCTGGCACATGCCAAAGCATACAATACACACACACACACACACAAATCTTATCTTTCTGCCTGCCCTAGCCATCACCCCGGGCCTTCCTGTTTTTCTCAGGGGCCCAGAAAGATTCCAACTCAATGGAGTCGTGTGAGGCTATTAGCTCTGCTGGGAGAGCCACTTTGAGGAGAATCTACTGTAGAGAAGGGGGTGATAAGTGGAAGATCATTAGAAGCCCTGAGCCGGAGCCAAATAGAATTAGATGACGCACACCACAAGATCATAACACAGGCCAAAATCAGTAAGGACATTGGGATCAAATTAGACGCTAAATCCCTCTGTATCATTTAGCAACAATAATGTCTTCAACACGTCAGCTCTGTGGGCTACTTGTTTCAGGTCCAATCCCGCCAAAGAGCGCCAGCGTTCAGTTCAGAGGGGGAGAGCAATGAGTCAGATCCTCTGCTCCAATTATATATGCATCCTGCAGTCTGCTTTTTAAAGCAAACACACACACACACACACCACTTGAACAGGAGCTTGTTGACCATCACACAGCCAAGGGACTGTGAAGAAGAGGGGGGTGAGCTCACAGAGGTCGCTTTGAAGTTTCTATTCAGGTCTTTGTCCCATTCAGGCTGCTGGCAGTAGACATCTCTACTAGAGGCCTGGCCCCTCCCATCGTCACACCGTCCCCTCACACACACACACACACACACACACACTCAAAAAGAAAAGAAGGCACGTCTGCAGGTCCTGTCCATCACACGGGCCTTAATTAGAGTGGATTCGAATGCACCCTTTTGTACCCTTCTCACTCTCTCCTCTTTCTTTAACCCCCACCCTCACTCATTTCACTCTCTTTCACCAGCTCCCACCCTCTCTTTTTCTCTCATTTCTCCCTCTCTCCCCTAACCCTTTTTCACTTTTGTTGCCCTCATTTTCTTGGCAGCGAGTGAGGCACCTCTCCAGACGTTTTCTTCTCTATGCCTTGAGCCCCTTTCTATCCCCCCTTCTTCTCTTGCTGCTCTCTCTACCCCCATACACCCCCAGTCTGGAAGCTGAGTGTGACCTAATGTTTGACAGACAAGTAGCCTTGGAGAAAAGACTCATCTATCAGAGGCTTGTAATTCTATTAGAATGGACAGAACATCCCCCCCAGGACAGCATTTGGCATATTCTCTCCATCAATTTAGCTCTTCTCTAAGCCCTCTGGGCCATGGGCCTACAAAATGCAGTTTATGCTAACAAATAATCACAGCGAGTTAATAACGTTGTGTGTGTGTGTGTGTGTCTTTGTGTCCTAACTTTCTACCTATTTTTTCATGTGGAATTGTTGAGCGCCGAGGTCTTTGATATTAAGCATCAAAGAACAATTTCTCTTTTCAAATTCTAATCTCATCTGAGAGGCTAAAATAAGGTATAATGCAGAGAACTGTGGTGAGTTAAGATAGGAGGATCACAACCAGCTACTAATCAGATTGTTATCAAGATCCCCAGATATTTATATGTAGACAAAGATGGCTACAAGAAACATCCATTGTCGTGGCTTGTTATCAGACTTAATTACTGATATGAGAGGAGAAGAGCAGCGAGGAGAAGAGAAGAGGTTTTGCTTACATCTCCTGCTGGGATGTTAAATTGAGGAGGACATGTTTAGCGCACATTATTATTTGTCTGTAATCAGTGCTTTCCTGTCAGTCACGATGGCTGAGATGAGAAAAGGAGAGGAGGTGGAGTGAAGCAAGAGAAGGAGAAGAGAGAGGAGGAAGACGTCTGGACAGCAATCAGCGTACCACAAACAGGAAATGGAAGCCTGCGGATGCCCCAGCCGTTGTGTTGTTTGGACTCGCTGCTGTTACTGTTTTAATTTAAAGCAGCAGGAATCGCTCATACGACAACTTTTCAAGTGTCAGGCTCCGAAAATAGTCCGTTTACATTAACAGAATTTTCCCACTGTTTCAACTGGCCCAGTGTTTGGAGAGAATCCATGTTGTTTGCGTCTATGCCCCTGTGTTTCCTTTACTGAACACTTTACTGTGTGTGAGATGGACGGGAAACATGCTGCTAAGTGCTTGTGTGTGACTGTGTGTGTGTGTCTCTGTGTGTGTGTGTTTGCGTGCGTGTGCGTGCGTGCGTGCGTGCGTGCGTGTGTCTATGTGAGGATGTTGTCTCAGTGGTTAATGGCTGTTCGATATTGATTACAGCTGGAACGTCCAAGTCACATGTTCCTCGGCCTCTCCAGATAACGAGGGTTAACCACTTGACCCCGTGCATGCCAAAGGGGCTCCGCTCATACCTGGATCCATAGCCCCATCCGAAGCCACATGTCCCACAGCTCCACAGAGGCCGCAGCCCTCTGGTCTCCAGCCTGGCCCGTAGATCACGGCCATGTCATAGAGCCACACCAGAGGGAAATGCGCCAGACTTCATTAAGGGCAGATTAAAAGCAAGAGGAGGCCACTTTAACTGTGATTTATTTTCACTGTGAGGTTGCTGGGTTGACTACAGGACCGCAGCGGCTTTATCCCGGAATGATGATGTCATGGTTTCAGTGTTTGTAAAGTGTAAATAGCAGATTGGGAAGGAACTATGTCCCCGGCAGCAGGGTTCATCTTGGAGTTTTAGAGCGAGGAAAACAAAAGCTGCAGAGAACCACTAACTAGTCACAAATCAGTGGACGATGAAGAGAATATTAGTTTGCAACCATTTTGATTTTGACATTTATTCTCTCTAAATAAGATGATTTCCTGCTTCTCACTCTTTTATATCTTTATAAACTGAATATTTAGGCGTGTTTGCAGCATGTCATTCTGTTGGTCCAGCACTTTGGTCCAGACTGGAATGTCTCAACCATTGGATTGATTGCCATGACATTTGGTACAGGCATTCATGGTCCGCAGAGGATGCATCCCCCTGACTTTGATGAGCCCCTGATCTTTCCACTTTCCCCATAACGTTGTAATTTTTGCTTTTTAGTGAAATACCTTGATAACTATTGGATAGATTGCAATGAAATTTGGTATAGATATTCATGATTCCCAGACAATGAATCCTTCTGACTTTTCCATTTCCTAGTGTGCCACTGGCAGGTCAAAGTTTTCACTTATTTTGTGAAATATCCCAACAACTGCTACAGTAGATAGATTGACATACATGTGTACAGCTATTCATGGTTCCCAGATGATAAATCCTCATGGTAACTTTTGCTCTAGTGCCATCATGAAGTTGACATTTGTGGTTTCAAGTGAAACGTCTCAAGAACTATTGGATGGATCGCCCGGAAATTTGGTACACCCATTCATGCCCCCCTTAGGATGACCTGTAATAACTTACCCTTACGTGATTAACAATAATGAAACAAATCTTTAATTTCTACCTGACTCAATTTGAAAGGGTCTGAAGAGCGTCTGTGTGAGCTTCTGTGGTATCAAAGTACATTCAGGCTATTTATAGAAGCACTAATCACAGCCACCTATACACATTAACATGATGACCTCATTCCTTGAAAATGCTACTATTTCATAGGTGGCTGTCTGAGGGGAGGGGGGGGGGGATCAAATTGCCTTCAGTGTGTGACTGAACATGGAAGCTAAGCTCAATACACTCCTTTGTCCTTACATATACTGCACTGTGTCATGTTGCATAAAGCTTTTATGGTTATATAGACTAATGTGGACAGTCCAATATCTGTTACTTTTATCCTCCATAATCCTCTTGACCTGTATACGATGAATACGATGTGTTGTTCTTCTGCCACGTGTACTGTTTTAAAAAATTAGTTCTGATTGCTTCTCAAGACAAATGTCTGTATTGTATTGTACTCGGCTAATAATGTGTTTTTGATTTTGCTGCTTCCAGGCTGTGGTTTGATCACACTCTTAGCACAACAGCATGGTACTGTATGTCCACCATCATCGTCCTGACCTGGAGCCATATTCCTATTGGCTGCTCAGCTTTGGCCCGCAGCTGTGGCACTCGTCAAAGTTGTACACAGGAGGCGTCTCATTGGCTCGCAGCAGATCAGGTATCTATCTCTGTCCATCTGATTGGCCATCGAGGTATCAGGTATCTCAGAAGTCCCGGCCATCAGACGGGACATGCCAGCTCTGTGGCAACTGGCCTGTGTTTGCTGTTACTATGACAACACTCTGACAGTCTTTGCACCTGGGGATGCAGCAATGGCAAAACTCTAGCAGCACTTGTAGCATAAAGAACAACTTTATGACTTCTGCAGACTATTTCTCTTCTCTGTAAACCTTGGAAGTCGGTGAAGTTGAGCCAGAACCTTTTACTCTGATGCAGCCATGACACCCATGTTATCCCTGGCTCTCACACGAAACACACACAAATAGAAATACACTCAGATAATTAGAGAGCGGATGTTGAGCTCATTGTTACACGAAGATGTATGGGCTGTCAAGGCACAACAGGATGTAATAATAAAAAAGAAATTTAGGAACCATGAGGCATGTCTTTAAATGAGTCTCTCATCTTTCCTTTCCAAATAGACTAACTCCCCTACTGTATTCCATGAATTGATTTCATCACAACCATTAGGGGGCGGCATAGATTGAATAAAAGCACCAAAATTAAGAGAAACTACTCTCTCTCTCTCTCTCTCTCTCTCTCTCTCTCTCTCTCTCTCTCTCTCTCTCTCTCTCTCTCTCTCTCTCACACACACACACACACACACACACACACACACACACACACACACACACACACACACACACACACACACACACACACACACACACACACACACAAAGGGGCACAGACATGGACATGATCAATTATGTGTCAAGCATTTCTTCCTCAATGAATGAATAGCCCAGTGACTATAGGCTACTGACCGTCTATTGTCTATCGACACTGGAGACTAAGTTCTCATGCAGTTCATTATCCCAAAAGGGGACAGCTAGAAAGAGATCCAAAGAGACCATTAATCATCATTTCTTTCAGAGAGTAGAAAAGAAATGACCGAAATAACAGATACTGTAATCCTATAAAGTAAATTCTAAAGATTATTGTAGATTTAAAAATTCAGAATGGTTTACACTGGAAGTATAGCTTAGTTAATCTTAGTTTCCCTACGGCGAGATTTTGATAGGCCTATATTATAGGAATGTTATGGCATAAATGTTGAGCCAGGGATCTACATGGAAAAGCAGGTCCTGGGCTCTAAAGGGGCCAAAGTTTTTCTCCTGTAGGCACTTTTACGCACGCTCCACCAGCCTATCACGCTCGTCTTCTTCACTAAAGCTTTCAGTATGACGAATAACTCCAAAGTCCATTTCAATTTGGGTCGATGGCTTGGGCCTAGGTGGTGGGGGCAAGAGATGTAGGGTCAACCTAATAACGCACTCCCAAACTCCTTCCCTCCCACTCCTCCACGTCCCCATAAATGCCTTCGCTTCCTGCTTCCAAGTTCGGACAGAGCGCGGTGATTGGCCGCAGCTCGCACTGTGGGCTGTTCCCCCTGTGCTCCTTTTCGGCTCGGGTTACAGTTGAGCTCGAGCTGCTGCACTTACCGGAACGCAGAGAGTGTTTTTACTCGGTTAAAAAAATATACCGGCATGGAAATGTTGGCGAGCGGATATAGAGCCACCGAGCGAGCTGATGAGCGAGTCTAACCTTCCCTCGGCACTTTTTTTGTGTCCGAGCAGCAACAAACAAGCGTGAGACGTACAGTTTATTTACGCACCGGCCACGCATCATGTCCCTCTCGGACTAGAGGCTTCCCTGCTGGAGCGCAACACGCACGCGGAACGGCGCTGAGAGCCGGGAGGAATATTTACAATAGAAACTCAATTCCTTCGCGGAGAAGAATAGCAGGGGGAGGAGGAGTGAAAGATAACACTGGAATGAAGTGGACCTCGGGATTCCCAGCGTGCTGCGGAGTTGTGACTGATGGATGAATGTGGCCATCTGTAGGCTATATACAGCGACAGGTACCGACCCCATCAGGGGAGCTCTGACAAAGACACGGCGCAGCGCTTCATCAGCAGCCGCATCGCCAAATTGTGTCCCCCACCAAAAAAAAACCCCAACTGTGGTTAGATCTGTTTCATCGCAAATCAGATCGCTTCGTTGACTTGTCTCTAACAGAGTAAGAAGGTCGTGAAGGGCTGTTTTTGTCTCAGCCACAGGTCAACCAGGACACTCGGGGCTGCTTTGCTCACAGATCCTATCAGAGAACCGGGAGCTTCCTGCACGTCCTGCGGACAGTTCAGTCAAGGACACAGGGGTCTGGGCAGATTTTTAATAGGTCGGACAAAAGGACATGTATCTGATATCGAACTCTCATGCTCCCGACTGATCGTTGCTCACCTTCCCACCGGGCGAACCACAGATAAAGGCTGCCAGACGCACTGTCCGACGCTCTGAGTTATCGGCTCACTGTCTGTACATTGATCAGAATGGCGGGACTCGGTTGTTGGAAGTATTACCTCTGGATCTTTATTTTAATGTGCAGGTCGGCGTTACCTTCTGCGAAATCGCTGGAGACTATAATATGGAGCTCGCAGAATCCCAAGTAAGTCTCGTATTTCATTTGTGCAAGCATGCCAAACTCGCTGTGTGTGTGTGTGTGTGTGTGTGTGTGTGTGTGTGTGTTGTGTGTGTGTGTGTGTGTGTGTTGGTTGTGTGTGTGTGTGTGTGTGTGTGTTGTGTGTGTGTGTGTGTGTGTGTGTGTGTGTGTGCGTAATGGAGGACTAACATTACTGGAAAAGTTGCCATTGTGTGCAGACTGGGTTAAATGTTCTGTTAAATGTAGCAATTATCTGAAAAAAGAACATTTAGTTTTAATTGTCATTCCTGCGCCGCACTGTAGAAATGGTGTGGATTTATTTCTCAGTGGGGGATTTCCCAGCACCAAAGAAACCCAGTAGGTGCAGGCTTGTACAATAAACAGTAGGCCTCACTTAAAACACAATAATAGATGGTTAATTATAGCAATTGATATTACATGTCATTTTATTACCAGATAGAGGGCAAAGTCTGCTTGGACACTTGAGTTACGACTATCTCAGTTGTTAGAGTTTGTTCACTCCTTCCCTACAATTTCTTTTAATTTATGTAATTGGGTAAGAATGGATAATGAAAGTCAAGGAAAGCATGCCAAGTGTGTCAAGGTGTGGTCCAGTTAACTGGATCGAGGATATTTTTCCTCTCAGTCCCGCTCAGGAGCCCTAAACATGGGCTACTTGCCTTCTTGTGAGGGCCACACTGCGTCCCAATTCTCCAAGTTTAAATTCAGTTTGCACCACAGAAATGTGTGATAAGATGGTTTCAGATATCAGAGGAACCAAATGCTTGAAACGAATAAAATTGTCCTTAATTGTCCTGGCTTGGATCCAGCTTAATTTCTCCACATTAAAATCAAGGGCAAGTTTCTCAAAAGCATGCAACTGAAGCCAGACATTTTTCTAAAGATTCATATTATTCCCATCAAAACAAGCAAAGTGAGCCCAGACTGCTGATAATAAAATACGCTCTGGTAACAATTATCACCCACTTAGACTTGACTCCCACATTTGCATGATGTTGGAAAGCATACAAAAGGGGAAAATAAACTAAAATTTTGTGTGTTGTGTGTGTGTGTGTGGGGGAAACGACCTCCTCTTGTATTTCTGAATGGCATGGAGTTAGGAGCTGACCTTCATATGAGCTCACTGCACCAAGGGCACATGGAGAGTAGCTCGACCAGCTTATAACTAGAATTTACCCATTCAAGTGAATCCATGATTTATCCCCCAAATGTCACATGTCATAGGAGCTCGTTGTGCAGTCGGTGGGTATGAATATTGCTGCCATGTTCACTGGTGTGTGTGTGTGTGTGTGTTTGTGTGTGTGTGTGTGGCCTGGTTCTAATGGTGAGACTACGGCCCATCAGCTTTTATTTGACTATGGCTGCAGAGGTAGTGGAACAATGAGCGTCATCAGACATATATATATATATATTACATGTGCACAAAAACCCACAGCTCTTGTCAGTCATGGGTAGACAAATGAAAAAAAGGGGAGACATTTATTGATTGATGATGTCACCTGCAGGGAATGTCTTAGAAGGTTACCACGCTGGTTTAGGGATTGCCAGATCATTTCTCCATCTGTTTCTCCACTCTGCTCCTTGTAAAAAGCCTCACACCGGACGAATATTTCATAAAGTTCACAGTGGAACAATAATGCACTCTGCAAAGTGTTCTCTCAACCTAATTATCCTGCTGCTCTGCGCTTAGAAAACAATAGACAATTATCTCGCAGTGTGCAGGCTTTGCAATAACAGAAGACAAACCTGTTTTTCTTCTGAAATGTATCTGTCAGCAGCAGTGTCTGATAGGCAATAAAAAAGGAATATGTGTATAGCAATCAGCATCTGTCTTGACTCCTTGTTGTTTTAAACTCCATCTCTCTGTCTTGGCCTATATTATTCCATAGTGATAACACAGAGAGAGGCCTATAGAAATGTACAGTACACTATCTGGTGACTTATCTAGATTTACGATGTCTTACTTCCTGTTCCCACTTTGGGGAGCACTGCTGCCTCAGCTAATAAATTAATCTGGCCCTCTGCTTGCACATTGTACCACATACGCGCACAATATAACAATACCAGTGCCTCCCTGCAGGCCGTGAGTTATGAGACAAAGTATAGGAAACCAGCAGGTTTGGGCCACTACTGTGTGTGTGTGTGTGTGTGTGTGTGTGTTTTTTATTCCCCTTATGTGTGTGCAGGCTTATGTGCGGGTCCCTCAGTGTTCCTGCTGTTATGGATTTCCATGTGAGGATGCTATCACTCCCGCTCCTACATTATCAATAACTGGGGTTGGCTTAATTGATTTCCTCCCAGCGTGCTTGCACAGGCAACATACATCATCACTGTAGCGCCGTCTGGAAAAAAAGAAGTAGAAGAAGAAACATCCCTGAGTTTTATATCCGCTGCAGGATGTATGAGACCTTTTTGATATTTAATTTGAGGCCGGATGAGTGAAATGGCGAGGGGGTAAAGGGGGTTGGATGAGCAGCCGTGCAGAAGAAGGCTGGATGTGTCAACTACTCGGCCGGTAAAGAAGCGTCTAACATTTGATCAGAGCAAATCGGATTAGTTCTCATTTAGCTGAGTGGGATTACGCCCGAAAATGTCACTTTGTTATGACTGATCACGTCCCATCGGTTTGGCTGAAGCATGCACAGCAATGTACAGTCATACTACACACACACACACACACACACACACACACACACACACACACACACACACACACACACACACACACACACACACACACACACACACACACTCACAGTGTGCTAAAGAATTCCGCAGCGATGCCAATTTAATGATAATCTGACAAGGTTGCTATGAGTGGTTCCTGCACGTCCCCTAACCCTCCTTAGCTAATATTTACCTCATGACCTGTAACCACCACAGCCAGTTTGCAGCAGCGCAGGAGACAAACAAAATGATGTGATAGAGGCAGAAAACACACTTGCACACCTCTGAAAACATACAGAAAAGAAACCGCCGCGGGCTGGCCAGAAGTCTGCTGCACTGATTTTGAACTCCTTGCATTTCGGTAAGGCTTGGAAACAGTTTGCAGAAATTTCTTTGCTCCCATGTGGGGTTTTGAAGCCCACAAAATAGCGTAACCGTGAAAGAGGCGTTTGTGTTAATAAAAGTCAGCTAAAGCCTCTGTCCCTTTACTTACTGATCTTATTTTGCTGTCCGTTGACCTCAGCTGCCTGGCTCACAGTTTAACAGTTGGCTGGTTTGGTTTATAATTTGCGTGCGTGGTTTAAAGGTTCAGGGAGTTTGATGATGATTAAACTGGATTTGATTAACACTGGGATATTTGGCAAATGTAGGGGAAATAACTTTGAAATGATGAGGTGGCAATTTATTGTTAAATACATTTTTAAAAACAACATAATTGTATTAGACCGCTATTAGTATAATAAGTGCACAGAAGGCCTGATTAAAGTTGAAGAATTGTTTCCATAATTGGATAATTCGGGGGAATTTTTTTCTAATAGGTGATTAGGAAAAAAACAAACGTCTACCTTATCTTTGTTTTTAGAACCAGATGTTATCAAAGCAGATTTTGTAAAGGTTTGTTCTCGAACACAGAGAAACCTTTGACTCCTGCAAATTGGTGTTCAGAAACGCTTCACAGAGCTGACATTTAAATATAAGGAGGATTTCAGCAGGAGCTCGAATAAACAAACTGCAACTGCAAAAACTTGAAACTGCCGCAACCTGTTGAACAAGAGTTGGATGAAACTTCAGGACTAGAACAGAAACAGGATTTGGTTCCTTGCAAAGAGTCCGGTGGACGCTCCCCTCTGCTGCTCTCTGCAGTGTGGGTCACTGCTGAGAGGGTCAGAGGCCTGTTTTGGTTTCTTCCCCGCTGCCTGCCCCCTTTACTCCTTGCGATACACCTTCTCTCTCCCGGTTTCCCTGAGCCCCCCCTTTCTCCCCCTTTCGACTCTGATCGTGTTTCCCTCTGATAAAGATCTCATTACACACAGAGAGGACTCAGAGCCTGAGCCCCACTCAGAGAGAAAGAGAGAGGGCTGACCAATAAGAAATACTTCTGGAAAGCAACTGGCCCATGGTGCACTGGTGCATGTAAAGGCACCCTGTGTCTCCCTCTAAGGACAGCTGCGTTTGCTTTTATGTGCATGCACTTCTGTGTCGACATGTCTGTTGTTTCAGTGGTGTGTAACGACAGATTCTTCATTTGGTTATCTTTGTGAGGCACCTGGGCTCAAAAAAGGGGCTGCAGCGCTTTAGGTTATTTCAGGAAGAAAAAAAAATGCAGTTTTTCCATCATGGTTTCGCTCCAGATGGACTCACTTTATCCGCTGGTGGTTTGGCTGCCACATCACTGAAAACTGATCATTCTGCTTTTTGTGTGTTATTGATGCATTCATTTCTTTATATTTGGGCACTCGTGCACATGAAACCCAGTTTTGTTCCCCGGCTTTGGGAGCATTTGCAACTCATTTTTTGATTCTTTTTTATGTGCATGTATGAGATCCCAACTGGTCCTCGTGAACCAGAGTTACAGTTGGTTTTCTTTCAAGACATATTTTAGGGACTGATTCACAACTGGGACAACAGCTGAATGTAATGAGTCAGTTGGGAGAAGAGCTGAACAGATAAGTTAATTAATCAGTTAGAAAAAAAACTATTAATCTAGAAAATGTATCAGTGTTGGGCAATATTGATAAAAAAATCTTTTATTACTGTATCACAATCAACCAATATATTGTGATATATTATAATTACTAGAAACTCAGTTGTGAAACTGTTTATGACTAAACTAACCAGACAGGAATGTCTGAGTTTCTTTTAGGTTTATCCAGGGAGATGGATACGTCCATCACATGTATGCAACCAAAGTTAGATACCACAAAATAAAGATAGAAACATCTCACAAATGTATATTGTCTCATGGTATATATTGCCCACATAATGTGAGATTTCCCCTCATTTCTGTTTTAAATAGGCTACTTTTGAATTAATAATAAAATAAAGATCTTTGGTTCCAAGAAATTGTCATGGGCATTTTTTGTAATGATTTTTTTTAAAGTAACAGACAAGTAAATTGATAATAAACCTAATTGTTAGTTGCAGAACTACAACAGACTATTATCTTAAATATATCTTAATCCTGAGAACCAGAGTTTGAAACTATACTAGACTCTCACATAGGCGTGCCAAACATGGGCTTATGTTGTCTGCTGTGAGTCACCGAAAACTATTACAAACGTGTTAAAACTTTGTGCTACTCAACATAATTGTTTTGGTAATAAAACCACATGAGTTGAATTGGGCCAAACACACAGTATTGGATATGGTGTGGCAATTTCAAGTCCAATTATTTTGTAAAATTGTTTTTGTTTTGTTCATTTTAACTCAATTATGTGTTCATACAATTATAATCTCATATGAAAGGAACAAGTATAAGCTTATGGAAGTGAATGAGTGCTTGAGAGTGCATGTCGGTGTGCCATTGTTCTTTGTCCAGCCACAGAGGAGCATTAAGGAAGTGTTAGAAGCGTGCCAGTGTGCCCCTGTGAAAGTGTTGAGGGCCGAGTGGTGGACGAGTGTGGAGTGGCTGAACAGTGGCTGCCTTACAGGCTGTTAGCGACCCGGCTTCATTAGACGGAGGCCTGGCTGGCAGCAACCAGGAAGTTCCCATCAGCTCCAGCTCTGCCAAGCAGAGGCACAGGCGCTGGAAAGCTTCCCTTAAGATTTCTTCTTGTCGCCTCGTTTACGCTTCAGCAGATTTAAGAGAAAATCTAGGGATGCAGAGTTACAGGAAGTGGAAAAAAAAATAGTTGGGCAAAAGCGGGGAAAAGTCTGCCTTTTGTTTGCCATCTTAGTTCTTTCATATAAGAGCAGTTGAAAATAAGGGGGATTAAACAGGAGAGGAAAGGAAGCTAATGTAGAGCGTTGAAACGCAGCCCTGGGCTCAACCGCACATCCTTTCAGTCCGGCGTAGAACTCCCAGATTACTTCCATGTGTCAGTGTGAGGGGAAAAGAGAGGGAGAAAAGAAGAAAGGGGGACAGTGAGAGAAAGTTGAGCGATTGAAAAGCAAGTGGACTTGGATTGGTGGAGATCAGCGGCGGTGTTGGACAGTGGAACGGATCTGTGTGACAGCCATCTCTAAAACCATTAGCCCTGCGCCTCCGACTCGGGAACTCGTAACCTCCTCCTCTGGACTGACCTCATAGACTTAACTCTTTCTCAGAGAACCCCTCTGTGCTGGGGAGGCAGACCTCATCAGACGCCAGGCCCCAACAGCGGGCAGGCAACCTTAACAGCCAGCTGCACTACAAGTTCTTAAAGACGTCATGAGTTGTCACCGGCATACAGGCAGCGAGGGATCTGTTTGTGGCACTCCAAAGACTTTTGTGGGGAGGTTTGAATTTATTGTGCCAGGGCTTTGGGGAAGAGGATGAGGGATGAGGGATCCCAACAAACAATGTGGTGGGATAGGACCTAAGAGTGCATTTTTATTAATAAGTAAGAATGTCATAGCTTTGATGGAAAAATGTAGGTTATTAAATTATGATGCAAGTGTTGACAACTTTTTCTTCATATCTTTGGTGCTGAAGAACAAAATTACAAACACTTCTCAAAGTCTACTTGCTAGCTTTACTAGTAATTTTATGAGCTTTTCCCAGAGCTTTCAATCGCATCTACAAAATTATATTAAAATATATTTGACAAAAGAAATCTTAACTCGGGTCCAATTGCGAGCTTTAGTAGTAATTGTATAAGCTTTTTCTGGAGCTTTGAACCAACAAAAAGTATATTAGACAAAAGAAATCTTGACACAAGGTCCACTTATAGCTTTATCGTGATTTTTCTTGCCTTTTGAGCTTTCAACATCATCTACACAATAACAAAAAGCAGGCTATATTAGACAAAATTATCTCAACTCAAGGGCCACTTACTAGCTTTTACTAGCAATTTTACAAGCTTTTTTTGGACGCTTTCAACTCTTTCATCTAAACAACTAAAAAAAGTATATTAGACAAAAAAATCTTTCTACTACCGAAAGTTTTAGTAGTAGCTTTCAACCCTATAAAAAAAATTTCAAAATATATATTAGACAAAATAATCTTAACTCAAGGTCCACTTACTAGCTTTACTAGTATTTTACTAACTTTTCCTGGAGCTTTCAATCACATCTACAAAATTAAAAAGTATAGTAGGCCAAAAGACAAAACTAACAAAATAAATAACCCAATTCAAATCCTTACTAAATGTTCATTTACTAGCTTTAATAGTAATTTTACCAGCTTTGTTTTGGTCTTCTCAGAAAGCATACTCCATTTGCTGAAGAAGACCATGACATGTGGTTGAAAGCTCTGAAAAAAGCGAGCAAGTGGACCTTTTTTGTCAAACCTTCTAAGGTAAAACAATGAACTAATGTTCTACGAAGAATTTTCTCTTGTTCCAAAAATAATTGTAAGTCACTCAAGATAAATATAACATCATTTCAATTTGTCATGGTAACTGTTCAGCCACTTACCTGTGGCTCCTTGAGTTAAATTAAAGTGAGCTTTACTTTTGTAACAGATATTAATATACAAGTAGAGACTGGATGAGGCATGACCATACCCAACCAGCTCTGAACATATCATTAATGATCATCATGGAGCGCTTTGTTCACTGTTATGAGTACACTAATGGAGTGACAGTGTAATTGAATGGAGTGGTAGGATAATAGAATGATAGAATGATAAAGTAATGGAATAGTGTGGTAGCGGCTCCCTTTTCCCAAGGGATACCCCCTGTAAGTGTGTCAGTGTGGCAGATGGGCGTTCGGTAACATCCCCCCCCTCCCCCATGTTAATTATAAAGCATCATAATCCATCTATGGCATACAGGGGCAGGACATGGAGACTATTAGGGTGAGCATGGAAATGGCACAGTGTATAATCCTCCGGACTTTACCACTATTAGGCTCCCCAAGGCATCAAGCAAAAAAACCACTCATTTCTCCAGTAATCTTGTTTAAGAAGTCTCTTTCTTACTGTGTGTGTGTGTGTGTGTGTGTGTGTGTGTGTGTGTGTGTGTGTGTGTGTGTGTGTGTGTGTGTGTGTGTGTGTGTGTGTGTGTGTGTGTGTGTGTGTGTGTGTGTGTGTGTGTGTGTGTGTGTGTGTGTGTGTGTCTGTAAATGTGTGTCCCATATTTTCAGATGTTAACTGGAAGTTTGATTTATCTCAGATTTTTTTTTTCTCCCCCTACTTCATCTTTTTTTTCCCACCATGCCCACAGGCAAGACAGACAGCCCAAAAAGCATTGGGGTTTGTGTGAGTGTGTGTGCATGCATGCCTCCGTTAACCCATTCTGCCAAGTCTTTGCTCAGCCTTTTCTAAGCAAACTCCCAGCATGATCCTGGTCCCCCTTGTGCTGGTGAGAGGAGTTGGAAGAAAAGGCCTATGGGACTCCCGCTGCTCCCAGGCCCGGCCTCGGCCCCTCCGCCCACGAGGGCCGGTCCTGGGATTTGCTGCGCGCCGGGGCTCAGTGTGGCAGCTGTGACTGACGCTTCAATCGCCTCTCCCTGGGACACCCCAGTGCAACCCTGCATTCCCTTTCACACCTCGGAAACGGGGGGAAAAAGACAATTACACACATATTCAGCAACCTCCCTCTCCCGGTCTTTCCACAATCCTGCATCTCTGATCTACGGCCATTTACCAGATCTATAAAAAAACTTTCTAAAGTTTCTGTGTTTTGCAAATGAGTCTTTCTAAACAACTTGCAAATTAGTTTAGATGTCTGGACAGCCTGTCTGCAATTTTATTATACATTTGCTCTTGTTTATTAAATTTTTTTCTCAGAGTAGTCCTCTCCTTAAGTAAACAGTATAACTCAAGCTATTTCCTTTGCATTTCCCTTGATATTTAGAAAATGTAAGTAATGGAAAAAGATTTAAACCTTAAAGTGGAGTTAATGCTATCATGTATGGATTGTCAGTAAATTGAGTTTGTCTCTGGGCTATTGGAGCAGGGACTCGTAAGCCAGCGGGATTTAAGTCTCTTAATTGAATTATTTTGATTGCCGACTTGATTGATGGAGTCAGATGTGGAGCGTTTTCCATGACTTTTTGTCTGACTAATTCTTCTTCCAATAGAGCCATACCAGACAGATACAATAGGAACCTGCAATCAATCACAACTGAGCATTTTGTCTGGAGAAAAAATGTGCCTGCCATCAGGTCCGAGTTCCACAAGCCATGCGGACAACGCAAAAACCAACAATGACATCAGATAGTAGAGCACTCTAAAGTCTAATCTTCCCATAATGCCATGCTAAACCCCACAGAGACCCGCGGCAGGGAGAAAGAGTTTTTTATGCCCTGGCGCTGCTCCTCCTCCCATGGCCTCTGGCTCTGTGTGTGTGTGTGTGTGTGTGTGTGTGTGTGTGTGTGTGTGTGTGTGTGTGTGTGTGTGTGTGTGTGTGTGTGTGTGTGTGTGTGTGTGTGTGTGTGTGTGTGTGTGTGTGTGTGTGTGTGTGTGTGTGTGTGGCGTGTGTGTGTGTGTGTGTGTGTATTGTGCGTGTGTGTGTGTGTGTGTGCGTGTGCGTGTGTGCATGCATGTTGGGAAGAGAAAAAGAATTCAAGAGTGAATGGAGATGTCACTGTCAGACTCTGGCCTCCACATGAATCCGCTCCAGAATGGCCATATTGGCAGCTTGTGTGTGTGTGTGTGTGTGTTGAGTGAGAGAGTCTGTCGTTTCCCCTCCACGACGAGTTCCTACAGCCGTGATTGGAGCGCAGCAGGACTCAGGTCTATATTTCATCCTATTCATATGAGGGAGGCCGTTTCATCTCCCATACACATGTTTCCCATCAGATGTGTGTTTATTCTCCCCCATGATGTGCTTGGCCATGGTAGCCTCTCATCTCTCAGATATTGGAAAAAGAAGCGAAGGTCTGCTAAAGCAAACACAATATCCTCAACCTCTCTCCGCCTGCTTTATGAACTATGCATAGAATAAGAACGAAGGCGTTGCATTGACTCGATTTAATGAGTAACCGTGGTAGTGTTTCCTCTTACGGCTCTGTAATATAATATTTCACACTGTGATTTTAACTTGCTAATCTTAATGTGTGGCACTCTTTCCATGCTCTGCTGTCTCATCTCCCATTTTTCCCCTGCACTGAAAACTTTGACTACTTTTAGCTATTCTCCTCATCTGTCTCTGCAAGTCCCCCGCTGTGAAACATGACAGCCTCAACCTCCACCACATCAGTCCTCTCTTCTCCTCTCCTGTCTCAGAGATGAAAGCTTTTTCTTTGCAGACAAACCTCTGCGAGTCCTTTTTGCGTGCCAGGCCCAGGCCTGTGTTGCTGCTTTTAGTAGCTCTGTTTGCTGCATTTTCTGATTTATTTATACACCTCTGATTGTAGCACCTCGTGCATGACAAGAATATGAAAGTCAGAACCTTACATGTGCATTATGCGGGCTGAGTCAAATTCTTATTTGAAATATACATGAATGCATGAATATATTTATTGCCGAGACGCCCCTGTGCAACCGGGAGTGTCTCATTTCCTGTAGCGGCCCTGCTCTGGAATGGAGGGGCGTGATCCTTGATGGTGCCCCACATGCGGCTACCAAACAGAGCCGCCTGGTGCACCTCTCACACAATGGAATGGTAGAGGGAAGGGAAATGATTTGGCTCCTATTGGAGGGGCTGGAGCAGTCGCTTCAAAGCAGTGTGCCCGGCTGAGGCTTTAACCGGCCTTCTCTCTGCATTAGATGTGCGTCCTGTGATGAGCCTTTGAAGGGTGCGGGGCAGTTCTGGCTGGAAGATTGTGATTGCATAGCACGGTTGTGGGGATTCGGCCTTACAAAGAGACTTGCAAGTCAGGGATTGCAGTGCTCCACTCAGTGTTGTTTAGGTAGGTTAGACTAAAACGTGTTGACCCGAAAGCAGCAATGTGTGTACTCAAACACACACACACACATACGGTATATCACAGCGCAAGGTAGTGTGGATCTATGTGTGTGCAGCTGTGGTTGACAGACTAAGGTTTGAGTGTGCTTTACAGATGGCAGTAATAATGATCAGATAGCCCTTGTAATGGAGACGGCCCCGTTTGTAATGGCTTCCTAAAACAACACATGGAGCGTCTTTACGAGGCCACAATCCGCCCGGTTATCACAGAGCAAACTGTGTGAATGAGAATAGCATCATGTCAAACAAGCTATTTATTAGCACACACACACACACACACACACACACACACACACACACACACACACACACACACACACACACACACACACACACACACACACACACACACACACACATTTCTTTTTAATACCGACAGCCTGCATCTTGCCCCCGCTCTGCTTGTTAAAGGCGAGTGTTATCAGAGGAGACACAGGCTCCCGCTACACCAGTTAGGCCGTCCTCCCCTTTTACATCCACTGTTAATGAGTTTAATGATGTGTGTCTTGGCGATTGCATCAGTCAATATGCTGTTCAATATGGGTTTTAGAAACCCACTGACAACTTAAGCATGTCCGCCTGGATAAGATCTCCCATCCAAGGGAGGAAAGAAAGAGCAACTAATTTGTCTTGGATTGGATGGGACATGTGTAGCTGTCTTTTACAATCATGAGCTAAGATTGTAAGCAGAGAATAGACTTGTCAGTCAAATTCTCTGATAAGAAGCTGCTTTTAAGACTCAGAAGGCAGCTGTGTATTAAAAACGCTGTGTCCTAGTTGGAGCAGCGCCTGGCGCTCTCTTATATGGAGATCTCTGTTGTTTGTTTGGTGTCGATAGTTTTTTTAGCTGTTTTCGTCTCTCTGTTGTCTTATTCTTTGATTTCGGTGGGGGTTTAGTTTCAGATCAGTTTTTATGTTTCAGAAGGGGTTTATTAGGAGTTTTATTTTAGTTTATGTCAGGAGGTGTTTACTATACTAGAGACCTGGGACATTTAGCTTTATGCTTTGTCGGAGAGTCTTAAGTTTAATAGTCCTTGTATAGTGATTACAGATGTGCCTTTTTTTATTTCTACTGTGCTTTTTTCACTGCATTTGGCTTATTTTTCAGTCACGTTAGTTAGTGCAGCTTTTAACACGTGCACATGAGCTACATTCTCATTTCCTAACATTTAGTTCACTGTGCTAATGTTGGTTTCTTCCGTCAGTGAAAAAAGGCAGGCAGAGACCCCTGTGACACTGATAAAAGCTGTTTCTTTTGTAAAGCACAGAGCATTTGATTGATCTGTCCCGTGGTCTTGATCCCTGGGCTTGGCTGATTAAACCTATCCATCAGGTTCTCTTATCGGCACCCTAACAGATCGACTGCAGGACACTGAACTAAAACCCCTGTATTGTTGTTACACAGAAAAAGTCAAAGGCTAAGGACAGGGAGGGGAGAGGTTTGCTAAAACTCCTCTCTTCAAGGCCTTTTGAACAAAGAAAAAAAAAATCCCCACTATGTTGTTTTTGTAAAAAAAAAAGGTTTTGAGATAAGTAACTTTTAAGGAATTGAGTGTGCTGCACTCACACACTTTTTTTGTTGCGCATATTGCAATAACCTCTGAAGCAGGTCGAACAGTGGCGTTTTTACAAGAGTGTTTCCCTTCTAGCGGGAAATCAGAAAATAATGTTTCCTGTCCGCAGAGTTTCAGATCCCCGCCAGTCATGTGACCCTGCCCCCATGTCACAACTCGCACAGACATCAGCCAGATAATGACATCTCTTTCACTGACAGGCTGTCATTCACATGATTCTGCAAGTACTGACACAGACACTTGGATGTGCGCATGCAGGCCTGCTCTCGTGCTCGCTTAAAAACGCAAGGCAAACGAGCATGTTCGCCGTTATGATTTATCTGAATGATTTACAAGTCAAATAGCCAGTTTCATAAGATGTGCCTGTTGTTTTCTGAAATAAATTTGAGTTCCTCATCTTCCGGGTGACTGTTAAAGCAAATACATCATGGCTGCTAAAACGTGGATGATTGCATGTCACTTTGCTCTCATTTATCTGCAAGCATCTATTACCATCATGTTGTCAAGTCAATGAAAACAGCACCGGAACAGCCAACAGATGGGCTTTTATTATTCACAGATGTATGATTTTTGAACAGTTTGTTAAAGATAAAACCTCATTTATCTTTTAGAGTATCTTAGACGTCTAAAATTACATTGATTTATGATTCTTAACATCCGGAAAACAAACTATTTCACGCATTTCAACATAAACTGACTTTTATGGCAGATAACGATCATAACGATCAGCCTGTATGCTGGTTGGTTGTCACTTGACAGCATGTTGAAATTAGATAGTGGAAATGTGCAACTTTCTGCCTTATCAAAAAAAACAATCAACCTAAGTTTACATAGTCAGAATATCCTGTTGAAAGAAGATGGTTTATTGAAATCCTGTTGCAGCATGCCCTGCAGAAGCAGGTGTGGACCTGCGAGCTTGCCTACTTGCTGCTAGTGCTTTTTTTTCTGGGGGGAGGGGGGTGTGTGAACACTCCCCAAAGCTAGACGGTAGAAGTTGCCTGCGTGGCACATTCATTAACCTGGTATCTAGCTAATGTCCTGGCTAATTCATTTAGTCTTTGGAGTACTCCTGTGTATTAATTTCCTTTCCGCGCTACCGCTCATGGGATGCAGTATGATCGTAAACATGGTGATGATTGTGTCATTATTTTGCAGTCAGATGAGTGATATCCCAGAGGGCTGTAGCTGGGTTGTCCAGGCCAGTTGAGAGGGACTGATTAGAATTGCAAATGGCCGCCAAGTGTTGTGTTTATTGTGTGTCTCAATATTGGAGACAATCAGGCGAATCAAAGCCCTCAGCTGGAGAGATGGGACTGAGGCACGGTGGGCCTCTCTGGTTGGCACCATGTCCTCAGTGCGTGCACGGTTCTCCCCACTCCTCCACCTCCCTCCCTTCTTCTCTCTGTTGCCCTCTCTCTCGGTCGACTCTGTCGTGTGTATAGGTCCTGAAGTACGTGGACACAGCTGGAGGAAGAGAAGGGGAGGCAGAAAGAGCCACTAAATTCAGTGCACTCAATCATCTGTAGTGTGCCGGTCCTCTCACACAGCTGAGAAATATTAAACACGCTTTATGATAATGAAAGCGCAGGCGACAGACATAAATTTCGGAGGCAAAGTGCTGAAGGATTAAAATGTCTTGTACGTTTGTTCATAACACAAATTTGTTTTTTGATTTGATTTCATGGCTTCCTGAATTGTTAGAGATGGAATCATCAGCTTTTCATCAATGGAATTTGTTTCTTCTTCTTTCTCTCAGACGACTGTCTGCAATGAGGTATATATCAAGTCACATGTTAAGGGCTCAGGAATATTCACATATCTGCATGCAGATCTGCTGTCAAGCCCTGCAAATGAAACCTATTGGCAGCGCGCCCTTGTTATGGCTGGGTGACAGACTGTGGTGCAAAGTGCCCTAAACACACATTTTCGCTGCAAATCACTCGTGAATTGTTCTTCTGCAACGATTGGCCATTACCCCATTATTGACTCACAGTTTGTACAAGATTCGGCGAAATCCATCTGAAAGCCTTCCAGTACCTTTGTGTGAGACAGGAAGCTAGTGTTTTAGCTCACCATGTAATTCACTCTGTCAGTCGCACACAGAGAGGCCTATCTTCTCTTGTTTCGCTACTGTTGGCTTTTAAAGAATGTGTGTGTGTGTGTGTGTGTGTGTGTGTGTGTGTGTGTGTGTGTGTGTGTGTGTGTGTGTGTGTGTGTGTGTGTGTGTGTGTGTGTGTGTGTGTGTGTGTGTGTGTGTGTGTGTGTGTGTGTGTGTGTGTGTGTAATGTACACGTATGTGCGCTCATGCATTCATACGTCCCTGTTGGAACACAGGATAATTTCTCAGGTCATACACGCTCCCCTTATAGCACCGCATGACCAGTTACAACAGGCATGTGTGAGGCCCAGGTATGGACATGCACAGTGACTGATTAGGTATCGCTACAGGGAAATTACTGTAAAAAGCTACGTTTTATTGCACCACACACATTCTATAAAGCTCTCACCGCTGTAGGCTAAATGAAAAACGAAGTTAAAAGGAATGTGTTCACTCTCGATGGAAATCCCTTAGATTTACTGTGAGTTTTTTACCGTGACTTGTGAACGAATTGAAGGCCAGAAGCCATCAGATGCCTTCATGATACGATCAAATGTCACCAGCCTTAAAAGGCAACAGTCAGTTGCATGTGAGAAGCTGCTGCTCACAGCCTGTTTAGACAGTGCTGTGTGCCGTTGAGCTTGACAAGCAGTTGATGAGAGAACCTTAGAATTGTGTGTGTGTGTGTGTGTGTGTGTGTGTGTGTGTGTGTGTGTGTGTGTGTGTGTGTGTGTGTGTGTGTGTGTGTGTGTGTGTGTGTGTGTGTGTGTGTGTGTGTGTGTGTGTGTGTGTGTGTGTGTGTGTGTGTGTGTGTGTGTGTGTGTGTGTGTGTGTGTGTGTGTGTGTGTGTAAGGAGAAAAAGAGAATGCTTGAGAGGGAGAGTGTGTGTCAGATCGCCGACGTGGCTGTTTGTGAGTGTGTGAAACTGAGGAGAGAGTTCATGAGGTGACATCTCGTCAGCTGTTTGACTTTCCCAGTTTCCCAGGGAAGCAGTTTCAAGAACAATGCAGACGAAAAACCACCAACCACCGACAATTGAAATGGCACAAAAAAAAAAAAAGACAACGCTGTTTGTTGGTGGCTGAATTATTACCGTTGCTTGAGATTGGAGACAGGGGAAATGTGTGAGTGACTGCACTGTGCTTGTAGCAGACACATATCACCTACCGGACTCCTTTACCCATCCATCTCCCAGCACTCCTCACAATAGCAGGAATACATTAAAAAAAGAGCGAGTCAGGAGGGAAGGGGATGCAAGATAAATATTGTGTTAGTATTTTCCCTCCCTCTCCGTTGCAATTGTCTCTCACACTGACAGATGAACAATGAAAGTATTTTGAACTTTGCTGCGTGCTGTCTTTTACTCCTGGGTTCAGAACCGTGCTGTCACAGCCAGACGTGTTCTGGCAGAGATTGATTGATTTGCTTTCTGTGTGCCATGTCTTCCCTTTGTTCTTCCAGGAAGGCTTTGGTTTCTCTGCAGTATTCCAGACGCTCTGTAGCTGTGTCATATTAACACCTGTTAACAAAATACAGACTCGTAAAATATCGATTCAGCTGCCCTTTGATCATAAAGTGTTGCTATAAAATATAAACTGGAAGCAGTTTATTCTATATTGGGAAAGAGACAAACCTAAAATCTTTCTGTGGCAGGACCTGTGCGCAGACGGGTGGGGTAAGGATGAGATACAGCAATCATGTCTGTATGCTACATTATGAAGCTACAGCAGCAGCCAATTAGCTTAGCTTAGCTTAGCTTAGCTTAATTTATAGGGTGGAAATGTTCCCCTGGCTCTGACCAGAGGTAACACATCCTACCTAATCTGCACCAAAACTGAAGTGTAAAAATGACACTTTGTGTTACTGGGTGGTGCTGGTCGGATTTTGTTACCTTCTGGCAGAGCCAGGCGAGCTGTTTCCCCCTTGTTTTAAGTATTTAGGCTAAGCTAACTGGCTGCTGGCTCCAGTTTCATATTTACCGTACAGATATGACAGCAGTATCAATCTTCTCATCTAACTCAAGGCAAGAAAGCGAAAAGGTGTATTTCCCAAAATGTCGAAGTAGAAAAACCTCATTAGTAATGGGTGTCAGGTTTGTTTGGAAGATGTCTTGTGGCTGATCACTTGCTGAGTTAATTCCCAGATGTTGTTGCCAAAATACTGCTGAGCCGGGCAACTCAACCCTCCCACCCCCCCTCCCTCCCCTGGTGTGTGTCTGAGAGCCGTCTCATTCCGAGCACCACGAGTTTGAAAAATTAGCTAACTTTAGCTACAAAGCATAGCCTGACTCTCATTCTCAATCAGCTTTTCACTTTGCTTCACTATTCAGTCTAAAACTGTGATCCCTCGAGTCATTTTTAACCATGTGGAGATAGGAGGGCAATTGTTGAAAATTGAATTTGACCATGACTGGCTCTATCTAAGCCAAACAGAATGTAAATAGCTAATGTATAATGTGGAGCTGTGTGTGTTTGCGTGCTTGTGTGTGTTTATTAGTACATGTGATGTGCTGATTGAGTGGAAACATTAAAGGGCTGGTTTTTCTGAGAATGCTTTCTGAGGGCTTATCGATGAGGTTGGAGATACAGAGCAGAAAATGGCTGCTAGGTAACAACCCGGGCAAGCTGCATGGGTTTGATAATGGTTATGATTCTGTTTCTCCCTAGTTTCTTCTTCGCTCCCCCAAGTGGGAGTGAAACACAATCGGGTGAGTGTGAGAGATGCTATTGTTCGTCTGGGAGGTTCTCCTGCTTTTTCCCATCCTGCTCTGCTTGCTGCTGATTACAACCTTGCAACCTGGTCCAGATCTTGACTCTCTGCTCTGCAGCTCTCAGTCCTGGGGGATTCCTCTCTCTACGGCTGTTCAGCCCCCCCACCCCCTCCACCACCACACACACACATGTATATCTGCACACACACAGTGCAAACACACTCACGCATACAGTGGGTTCGGGCCAGGCGGGGTTGGCAGCGACTGTAGACTGGGCCTGTGGAGAGATCTTTACGGAGCATGCAGAGCCCATCTGTGGCTGCTCCTCAGTGATGGGAGGCAGCTGGCTGTGTGTGTGTGTGTGTGTGTGTGTGTGTGTGTGTGTGTGTGTCGTGGCCAGGGAAGAGGGAAAGAGGTTTGCGTGTGTTTGGGTCGCAGAGCACCCTCAGAATTAGGGCTAAACTCAGGCTGAAACTGACCCAAGCTCCCTCATCTAGCCGAGCCAAATCTTCCCTTCTCTTCTCTTTTTTCTCCTCTCTTCTCCTCACCCCTCCCACCAGCCCTCCAGCTGGAAGAGCTCAGTCCCTGGGATCCGGGATGAATAAGTGGAGAGGCAGAGAGCAACAGTCTGGGCCTTCTCTCGCTGTCAGTGATACCGTGGATGACGTTCAATCACAACCGCATACACCCATGCTCGCTTAACTCCCCTGCTCTTAGAGAGGGATGGGCTCAGCATTGACTGAAACCACAGAGGCCATAAGAAGAAACCGATTATGATCTTTTTCCTCCCTAATGACTTCTGACACTCCTCTCGCTCAACAGTCCTCTTCAGCCTGTTTGTCTAGTAACGACGTCCACTTCTGTCCTCCTTGTGGCAAGGCCATCTGGGCGTCATCTTGTTAGCTCATTATGGCCGCCGATGGTGTGATGCTAGCCCCTCATGTGACAGTGATGGAGGGCAAGCATACTGAGCTTGTTTGGCGAACATGAGAGGTGTGTGTCAGCCCGCCGCGCTCATCTGTGTGTGTTGCAACTCGCCTGTGTGCAACTGTTATGAGTCACGCTGAATCTGATTTGCTCTGCATGCCAGCCTGTTGACTGAGCTAACTGAAGCTAGTGTGTTTGTCTATGTCTGTGAGAGGGTGTCTGTGTTCACACGTACAAAAGCAGTTCTCTGCAGGGTGGAATTCAGGATATTCTTTCTCTCCTTTTTGCCTCTGACATCTTCATTTATGTGCCTCTAATGGGGACAGCACAGAGGGAAAATACCCAGCTTTTTGCTTTTCAGCAAGCCACTGTTGCCAAGTCTGGCCCACTGGAGTTTAAATGCAACTTGGATTGAGTTTATAGTTTATCCAATACCACTACCAGTTGGCGGGTTTGTCCTGCTTTTTTCTATAATAAGGGTCAAATCCTTCCTGCTTTGCTAAACAATTCTGGAGCCAGATGGTCCTTGTTTTGCTTAATTTCAGGATCCTTGTTTGTTCGTGTCTCTCTCTCTCTCTGTGTGTGTGTGTGTGTGTGTGTGTGTGTGTGTGTGTGTGTGTGTGTGTGTGTGTGTGTGTGTGTGTGTGTGTGTGTGTGTGTGTGTGTGTGTGTGTGTGTGTGTGTGTGTGTGTGTGTGTGTGTGTGTGTGTGTGTGTGGCCTGCACCAGCATTGAGGCGACTTGTTTACCGTGTTTGACATGTGAGGAAACCGGTGTGTGTACACTGCGGGGCATGTGTTTATGTGTGTGTGTTTATAGACAGGCCTCCCTAAGAACATTGGCCCCTGCGACAACCTGACAGAAGCCCGCTATGTATACAAGCCCTTGGGTTGGGCTGCCGGCTACGGCTTCAGACCTATGACCAGCTCACCTTCCCGTGGCGTCGTCCAAACCGGTTTCAGATCTGTTTGTCATAAAGCCGGTAGTTCACGTGATTCCTCAGCATCACAGATGTAGCTTAATTATCTGGAGCCGTACATACATACCGACAGTTTGATGATATGTACCTTTCTTCCAAGTATGAAGTGATCACACTGTGTCAACAGCACTCCGTGGATCTCAACCACACATCAAGAGTGAAGCCATTTCAATAGCTGCTGTTTCTATTGGGAGGCCGAGCGAGCATGCGCCTCTATCTTGATATAACAGTCCCTGCTAGTGGACAATTATTTAATATTGATTGACTTGAATGAGAACTGGATGTTTGTACCCTATGATTAAGCAAAATGCAGTGCGCCTCAGGCAAGTAAATCAGCTTTAAATCCCCGCCTCTATATGTGTTACACAAGAGCTTAACTACAATACTCTTTGGATAACGCGGCTTTGTGTTCTTTACAGACTTAAATGTAACCCTGTCATGGGGGTGAATTACTGTAATGTTTAATCGGAACCGCAAGCGTATGGAATATTGATTGAAGCTGTAAATATGGCTGCCGTATGGAAAGTGTCATCTGTAATAATGGAGTTGGGGGTGGGAGAAGAGAGTAACCAGCCACACTGATTTTGTAGATAGAAATGGTAATTGGTGAGGGAACACTTTTCCTGGCGTGATAATTACCACGCTGATAGCGAGGGGAATAGAGTACCTATTGTGGTGATGATTGTGTGCGGATGTGTTTGTTTTTACATGACACACTCGTGTGCTTTACAGGCCAGAGGGAACGAGAGACAGATTGAACGTTGGGCTGCAGAAACAAAACTGAGAGAACAAGAGGTAGTACCTGCATCCTGCATGTTCCCCTGGTGGAGATGCATCGCCCTGTACACCTTGTAGAGAATAACTGATTTTATGTATGGCATGCTCATTCTGCTGCTCAGGAGGAACAAATCAATTTGACACCATTCTGTTCATATGAGCCGTTTCTGCCTCTTTCTCTCACAGTTCCTGTGTATCAGGTCCTTTCATTCAGCGGCCGAGGCTGCCTGCCAGTGCTATGCTCGGGGCAGAGGCCTGAGTTGACTGGACGGGGTGGAGAACATGGGGGGGGTTTGAGGCTCTGTAAGGGGCTTTGAGTGGGCCTTAGTGTAGGCGGCATTTTATATGAAAGTCGGTGAGGGCAGGGCGCTTGAATAGGGGTGGCTGGGAAGTTGGGCTGGGAAGGTCCAGGATGCACCCCACAGTGCTTTTGTGTGCTCTCACATCCGTGTGTGTGTGTGTGTGTGTGTGTGTGTGTGTGTGTGTGTGTGTGTGTGTGTGTGTGTGTGTGTGGGTGTGTGTGTGTGTGTGTGTGTATGAAGAGGTTGGGGGGGGGGGCGGTGTAGCATATGTGAGATCATGTGCTCATATTCACCAGTGGAATGTAAAAAGAGAGAGGAGGGGGCTCTTTGCCTCTGCTTAGTTGTTTTCTGTTCTCTCTCCGCTGTGCTGTAGCGTAGGCCTGTTTGGATAAGCTCTTTACAGGATTGAGCATGCAGTGTAGCCATCCAGATGAAACAAAACCAAACTCATTTGGTTGTTTTGAAAATGATTCTCTTTATTGTGTTTGGTTCAGGCAGATCCACCTCGTTTGACATGAGGGGAATAAAGGTTCTCTCACGTTCAGGGTCATTTCCCAGAAACACCATTTCTATCTGCAGGGCTCTTCCTCTGTGCACTCAAACCTCTTTCATCAACAGGTCTTATGAAGTCTCCAGACAACGTGAATGAAAGATGCAATTCAACCTCCCTTTTCCCCCCCCTTTTTCCCTTTCGACCTCCTCAAAAGTACAATAATCTTCAGTCACTCGTCTCCTCCTCTCCATTGCGTGGCTGTGTGTAGCATCGGAGTGGCGCTGATTAAGCCAACAGAGAGACAAACGGGAGACAAAGTCCCAGCCCACCAGTTTAGTTTCACATCCTGGACTGGAGCTGGGCCGTAGCTTGCCAAGTGGAGGGCTTTTAAACTGGGCTAAACACTAATTGCTGCCCTATTTCTTTTATGTTGCCTCTTTCCCATCTGCGATGGTGCTTCCAGACCTCCACAGCAGCCAGAGCCTCATTATAGCAGACAGTTAACAAAGGCTGGGAAACAGAAGCAGAGAATTCACTTAGGATAGCTATCTAACCGCCAACTAGGAGGCCTGTTTGGAAAATTGAATCAATGACAGGGCCGGTCTGTGATTAAATCCTTTAGGGATATTAAGATATTAAGATTTTGGAAATCTTAATTATTCATCTAAATTGTTGCTGCTCACTCTGATAATGGAATAAATGAGCAGTAAAACTGAGAAGTGGGGTGTGAGGCTCATTGTTTTATTTGAGAGCAGGGCATTTAAGTCATTTTAATTCTTTTGAAATGGAAAACAAACCCAACAATTTCTCTACAAAGAAACAGAAAATAGAAAAAAACACCTACTTGTTGAGTGAAACAAATCAAGGTCTAATTGTGATGTTTGCCTGCTCTTTCTTTTTTTCCCTCTGGTTTCTCGCTTGTTTTTCTGTAGGTGTTTTTTGTGAGTGAAGAGAGAGGGGGAGGATGGAGAGGGGGATGAGAGAAAACAGAATGAGGGAAATGTTGAGGAGGTGAATGAGAGGGAAGGATAAAGCGAGAGGGAATGAGATTGGGGAGCAGAAATAAGAGGGGGCTGAGATTGGGAGGGATAGAGGGAATAGAGAGAAGGTGGGGAGGAGAGGGGGTGGTCAGCAACAAAGCCTAATGTTGCCATGGAAACTTGTTTATGCCTCACTGATGCATCTTGTAGATCCAATTAGAGTCTGATTGTGTCCATGTCTTCATAGACACACGCACGTGTACCGAGGCATGGTGCATGCGCACAAACACACACACACGCATTAAAAAGTGTACGCTGATATACACACACACACACACACACACACACACACGAGCACATGCAGAGTGTTGCTGCTGAAAACCAGCAAATTGTTAGGAGAGGTAGGAAAAAAGCCCACCCCGAATTCTCCCTCTTATCAGCCCTTGAAATAGTGCCACCCCTCCCCTCACCCCCATGAGCATCAGACAATAGCGTGGAAATAACGTCTCACCCGCTCCTAAGCCTTGAACATGAGGTCCTATCCACAAATGCTTTAATGGCATCATATGCAGGCAAAGAGTGTGTGTGTGTGTGTGTGTGTGTGTCGGGGGGGGTGGGGAGGATGGATAGATGGATTTTGACTAATTTTTGAGTTTGCTAATTTCATGTTGCATTTATCTCTTTTGTGAATGAAGTCATTTATTTGGTAATGCCCCTGTCCAAGAAGACTGGCCATGAATGTTAAAAAGGCCTTAATCCAATCATGTTCATTTTAATGGGGGGTATTTCATCAGAAAATGGGACTTTTTAAATGATTGTTTCTTACAATGGCTGGCCGTTTTCCGGTGTTTAACGTCAGAGGAGACACACTCCTCTTTCAGAAGGCCTCACAGTCCTCGCTTCCCTGGGCCTGTCTGAAGAGTCAGTTATTTAGTGGTGAAATGATGTGTGTGATGATGAAATGAGGGGCTGTAGATAAGGTGAGATTACACTCTGAGAGAAAAAAGGGAGGGACAGAGAGAGAGAGAGAGAGAGAGAGAGAGACAGAGAGACAGAGAGGCCCAGGCCCTGATGTCTTGTTAAAACGTGAGGGTTTAGAAAGAACAACAAATGCATTGCGCGCTGCTAAATCCTGCTTAAATCCGCTGGCATGGGCAGATCTAGCAGATAGCCCCGCTGCTGTGCTCGCTGTCTGCGGCCATACACACACACACACACACACACACACACACACACACACACACACACACACACACACACACACACACACACACACACACACACACACACACACACACACACACAAAAAACAATAAACACACCCGTGGTCAGTCCGGCTGTCTGGGTTAATGCTTGGCTAACTGGGACAGCAGAGCTGAACCATGTTGACATTTTAAGCCTCAAACAAGTCCAGAACAATGATTCAGCCCGTCTGCCCCCCACCCACCCCCATCAGACCGCAACCTCAGCCCATTTTGCTGACTGACACACACACACACACACACAAACACACACACACACACACACACACACACACACACACACACACACACACACACACACACACACACACACACACACACACACACACACACACACATGCAGACATGCATAAATATACACACCACTGACCAAACACACTGTAAGTACTCAGTGTACCCCAACCCCCTCTCTTCACACACTTACACACACACACACACACACACACACACACACACACACACACACACACACACACACACACACACACACACACACACACACACACTGGGTTTCATCCTGTTCCCCACCATTAATGAATAAAAGAGAACAAGAGCTGATCTGAGTGAATTGGCAGCAGAGAGTGAGGTGGAGAGGTACAGTAAGGCCAGATGGATTATCTTAATCCTCCAGTAGATGACCATGGCAGAGGGAAGATGAACCAGGAAGCCTTAACCATTCGGCTGACCCCCACACTCTGTTTTCCTCCAAACACTCGGACCTCTGAAGTAGAAGCAGCGTAGATATTATAATAAAGCACAGGTCTTTGGAAGTCCAAAAATATGAAAAAATAATCAGTGCATTCTTTGGATGGAATCCCATCTGTAGCCATTTCTGCGGCAGCCATTTTGTGTTAGACCATCTTGTTTCCCTCCTTGCAAACTTTGGTATGCTTTGATTTGGATCCAAGTATGAAGATAAACTTTTGAGGATTTGTGTGAAGCGCTCTGTCGACTAACGCTGTACCATGTCAAGCTGCAACATGTAGTGTTTTTGTGGGGGTAAATTAACTGAGCTCTGCCTAAAAGCCCATGCCAGACAAATCTAAACCTATAACTCCTATAGCTCAAAGTATTAAGATTGTATAAACTGTTGTTGAATAATGTGGCTCCTTTTCCAGACTTCCTTTATTATGTGTTAGTAACAGTTCATCTTTTTTTTTTCTCTCGTCGCTCAGGTTTGTGGCTGGAAAAGGCCTGGTGATCTACCCAGATATCGGGGACAAGCTGGACATCATCTGTCCCAAAGCGGACCAAGGCAGAGATTATGAGTTCTACAAGCTGTACCTGGTGAAGAGGGAGCAGGCGGAGAGCTGCAGTACAGTCCTCGATCCCAATGTCCTGGTCAACTGTAACAAGCCAGAGAAGGACATCAAGTTCACCATCAAATTTCAAGAGTTCAGCCCCAACTACATGGGCTTGGAGTTCAAGAGGAACGTCAACTACTACATCACCTGTACGTTTGTCTTAAAAGATGATTTATTGTTGATATTTAGCTTTTTAACCTTTATTTAAGCAGAGAAGTGAAGAGTAATAATCTGCTTCACACTCAGTTACACACAGTCACACCTGTATTTTAATGTCCATGACAACAACTGGAGGTGATGTGCCTTGCTTACAGTACACTGGTTGTTGGCGTTTAGGGAGGTAGAGTTCAGGATACAAATGTACAATCTTGACTGACATTTGCTCAAGTACTACTTTACTTAAATACAATTTTGAGTTACATTTGCACTTTTTTAACATTAGTATATATATAAGATTATACACAAGACTAAATTGTCATTTCATAACAATTTCCTAATCATTTCCTGAAAGTTTCCTGAAAATAAGTAGGTACTATTATTTGGAAAACAGAGCCAGTGTACAGTTGGTACACCTCTATTTAATTAATCCCAATTAATTGCTAGTGTAACCCAGAGAGTCTTGCAGCTCACACAGCAGCTCAGCTGCAAACATGTGTAATCTGCCTAAAGGCAAGCAAACACATATGAAGACTTCAGTTTCCAATTATAAATTAAGTTCCCAATTATAATATATGTAAATGTAGCTGTATATTTCTATGGGAAATTCAAATTTTCCTGTAATTAGTACAAAATGATATAGTTATTTCCTGCTAAATTTCTTGAAAATGATGAGGAAATTGCGGACCTATAAAATGAGGATATTTTAGAAAGAGGCCATTCTGGATAATGAGTACTTTTACTGATGATACCATAAGCACATTTTGGTGATGATGCTTTAGTTGAACTTTGAATGTAGTTTTACTTGTAATTGGGTATTTTTGCTTTGTGGTATCACTATATTTCTTGAAGTAAAAGCTCTGAATATATTCTCTTTACAAAATAAAACACAGACACATAGACTTTGTGCACACTTCCCTTCTCATTATTTTTAGACACAGCCTGTCTCTGGGTAATGTATTATTGCTAACTTATCATCTATTAGGTAACAATTGAATTGTAGTTTTGCAGTTAAAATAATATTCTATTTCAGTATTTGTGGATCTGTGACAATGATCACTAGTTCAACAGAAAGGATCAGAGGAGGGGATGAAGTTAGAAGCACAGCAGCGGCTGGTTGACCGTCAGCAACATTTAAGAACGGTTTGCTTATTGCTACGGCCATATGGTCAAAATGAAATGATTTGATTTGACTGTCTGTGTTGTAGTGGTGTGCGATACTGCAATATTTGGTAGCGATCCGATACTAAGTAAATACAGGGCCAGTATCGCCGATACCAATACTTTTTAATAATTAAGGTGGATACGTCATCAAATTGCTAAATGCTGAATGAATTTTCATGACCTTTTAAGTTTTTTTGTGATTTTACCTTTGGATTATTAATTACTTAAAACCCAGGAAAGAATTGTCATATGCTTGAATACATCTGTTGTGTTACCACTGTATCTTACAGCCTTTTTACAAATTATACAGTTTGCTGTTATTTCATTTTTGGCCTGAAAATATCGCCACACAGCGCTCCTCTTCCTCTCTGCTCCGTCTCTGTCCTGCTTGTGTGTGTGTGCTGCTGGCCGCCACCAGGCCTGGCTGCTTGCTTGGTTGTTTGCCTGGCGCCGCTGAGTCACGTGACGGTACAACATCAAATCACAAGAGGGGGGAGGAGGAGACGCAGACCCAGACAGCCAGGTCGCCTCTCTGATGAAACCACAGCAGTGCATACTGGAGAGAAACTGAAACTAAAGTATCCATCTCATTACACTATTACTGATCAATATCAACACCAACGTTGGTATCGATATTATCGTTGGAATCCTCTCCAGTGAAATACAGTCACACTTTACACCGTTTAGCTGTCAGCATTTTAACCGTGTTTAATCCAGCTACTAGCTAACGGTATGCTAATGTTAACGTTACCTGCAGACAAGTGTAATGTTAACTAGCGTCACATGCAGCGATGCTTCTGATGCCCCTAATGTCAGTTTCGGAGCATCAGAGAGCAGCACAGACATTTCAGTGGCACCGAAATGAGGCACCGAAATCCGCATTGGTATTCGGTCCGGTAAATACTGGTCATTAAGGCACCGGTGCCGTATTAGCACCGGGTCTCAGTACCCAAACCTACTCTGGACGGGAGGTTGGTTTCTCTGTTTCAGCCGGACTGGTGGTCAAGCCGTCCTGCACTGCAGTAATGATCAGAGGTTCAGCAGGAGTCAGTGGTGGGCTTTAGGTTTTCTTTTAGGCTGGGCTTTTTTTTTTTTCATCCTCCCTGGCCTGAACGTCAGTAATGGATGGAGGTTCAGCAGGGGGTGTCGGAGAAGCTGGAACCACTGCAGTTGCTGGTTCTCTGGTGGGTTCTGGGTCATTCTCCAGGTTCAGCGGGTGTCAGCTGAGTCGGCACTTTGGGACACTGTTGGACAGTGTAGTATGGAGCTGGGAGCCTCCTTCTGCTTTCCTCTCAGGATCATGGCTTACTCTTTCACCATGCTGAGACTTTAGGTCTGTAGGTTACAGTCATTAAAATATATTTTTCAAAACCCTTAAGAATATCACAGACATATTAAAACCACTGTAGTTTAACTATTAATACATTTGTGTCAAATGTAACTCAAATATAAGGCCTCTGGGGAGTTAAAGCTCCCATATTATGCTCATTTTCAGGTTCATAATTGTATTTTAAGGTTGTACCAGAATAGGTTTACATGGTTTAATTTTCAAAAAACACCATATTTTTGTTGTACTGCACAGCTCTCTCTCACTGCTGCAGATCCTCTTTTCTTCTTCTTCTTCTGTACTATCTTTGATTGCACATGCGCAGTAGCTCAGATGTAGATCATGTCAGCTAGCTAGCTCCATAGACAGTAAAATAAATGTTGTTTCTCCAACTTCAGTCAGTTACAAGGCAGGTTTAGCTGGGAAACTTCTTCTAAAAGAGGGTGCACGTATAAGTAGTTCTAGTAGTGGTGAACTAGTGTGTGTTGTAGCAGTGCTTTGCTATTGAGAACAAGGTAGCATGCTAACGCTAGCATGCTAACGGTTGCGGTTAGCCAGTTCGTTTCGGCTTGTGACGTAGAAAGCCGGGCCGATTTTGACCAGCTCACCAGGAGACTGAAGGCAGGACACATTCAGAAACCGTATCTCACTCAGAACACCATGTATGGGTTTTTTCAAAGTTTGTATTTGTGTGGAAGCACCAGAGACACAAAATAACACCCCAAATCCCAGAAAAAAAGTGATTTTTTTTTTTAAGCCTTAAAGTGCCCATACTATGAAAAAAAAAATCACTTTTTCAATCAATTTTCCTTAAAGGAGTATCCGGCTTCAAACTCATTTACTGCCCATACCTGAACCAAGGAATTATATAGAAGTCCAGTTTTCACATATTATATTATGATATTATGATGATTATGATAACCATTCACTCCAAACTACACTGCAAATCTTCTCAGGATTCTTGTCTTACGAGCATCAGCAGAGGCTTGGCATCCTCCTCATCAAAATCCTCCAGTTCAAACTCCCAAAGGCTTCATACAGAAACAAAACAGAAGCTTTATTTTTACTGTTACTCTCCACATCATTAGAGTAATATTAGTTCAAGATGTAGTGGTAGGCTGTCTTTATGTCTCAGTAAGTCACTGTTCTCTCAGAGTACTTTTGCTCTGCTCCAAAAGGAAGTGGATCATGTCTTCAGCAGTCACCCGCGCTGGGATCTGTTTTTTCTGCTGAAGCCCGAGGAGTTCCCTCACCAGTGCAGTCTAAAAACCATAAAGGAGATAAGTAATCTTTAAACATGGCAAGACAGAGTTTATGATAATTTACCTGGTGTTTTATATTAGTGTGGGCTTGGAAGGATAGTTAGCCTGGTTGACACCAGACCATTCTCAGTTGTAACTGAGAGTGGGTCTGGGGTTCATTCACAGCTCATTTCCAAAGGGGCGTCACGAACGGATGCCGCTCTGGGTGCAATTGGATAGTCCGTCAACCAATCGGACCAACGATCCGGGTGACGTAGCAGCAACAGCAGCATCAACGGGTGGCTGCGCTTCGGTGGCCGTCATGTTGAATGTAAACAAAAAGCTGCTCGCCGTCGCTGCGCTATGGTCATCGTGTAAAGCCCGCCTCAACGGTTGTGATTGGTGCCTCGATTTGGAAAAATTGGAAATGGGCTTGAATGGGCTGTTGGCCAGACTGACTTGCAGAGCAAATCTCAAATTTGCCAGAAGATCGTCAGGGTTTTCCCAGGCTAAAGGATAGTAGGTCTAACCTGCAACTTGTAACTGCTCATATTCCAGCAGAGCTGCAGAGCTCGCTCATATATGATTGAATCAAACACCTTGAAGGAAATAAGATATGTTACTTTAAGTTTTTGTCACATTTTTAAAATACATCTTAAAATGTTTAAAGTCTAACTTCAGTGAAGACAAAAACGCTCTCATACCCTGATGGGTCTGTAGATTCCTCTGCTTTCTTTAAGAAACTGATGTGTTTTTGAAAACTGAAATATATATTTTGTCGCTGTATATAACAGTACAGAACAAACGGTCAAAGTGACAATGTAAATTTCACAGATATAAAGTTCAACAATAGACTTGAGAGTAATACATGTTTGATCTTGAATGATTCTTTTCTAATTGCCAACAAATCCCATAAAAACAACAATAAATGTATCGAACTATTGCCTGGGAAGCCCAAGTCTAATATAGATAGCTGATACCTCTGCACCATAGAGCTCCATTGTTTTTTTAAAAATCTATCAAAAACACATCAGTGCTGCAGTGGGTGATATGGCCATTATTACCATGGACCTGGGTTCTGTAGTGTATACTGAGTCATCTCCCTCATATAGTACACTGTCCTGTTGCTGTAAACTAACTGAAGCACCAAACAAAAAATTGTCCAGAAGAATGCAATATTTCTCCTGTTTTAAGTAACATTTGCTAAAAACTACAGTGCCCAGCTGTTTTAAGAAAGTACTGTCTGACTGACTTTATTTTTGAATTTTTTAAATGAAACAATTTTGTGACCAGGTTTTTAAGATTTACAAATGTAAGCAGGAACAAAAGGGCTTGGGGCTGCCATAGACGGTGTAGGGAAGTCAGGCAGTGTTGAGAGACAGACAAACACACTGTTGGTTTTGGTCTTTCAATTGGATTCGTTGACAATAAGAAATTATGGAATAATGCCAGCCTTATCATTTGGATCACAAGAGGTTTAAAGCTCCATATAAGCTACAGTTTATCTGAGGCATCAGACAGGTTAGACATTGTTTCTCTAGCTTGTTAGTTCAGTATCTGCAGAAGCTAACCTAATTCTAGCTCAGTTCATGATGCAAAAGACGTGAATCAGGCCTTATCTAATTATTACTTCAGTTAGTCATTTCCTACATTTCCTGCAATGACTTGAACAGTTTTGTAAAATCCTAACATGTGCTGGGGTTGATCGGGTCTGAGGATACTGTCAGTTGGGGGGTTCTGCCACATCTGTAATTGATTCCTCTCCAAATCAGTGAAATGATCAGAGATGATGGTGAAATTAGAGATTCATTTTCTAAACTAACATGCAACAAGCTGCCTTATGCCAACAGCACAGTGAGAAGTCAACAAATGCTCTGCAGGCCACAAGAAATAAACTGATCCACTACTCATCTACTCTTATAAAGCATACTATATATTGCTGTTAGACTATGACATCATTTACCCTAATTAGTATTTTAAAGGTCCCATGACATGGTGCTCTTTGGATGCTTTTATATAGACCTTAGTGGTCCCCTAATACTGTATCTGAAGTCTCTTTCCCGAAATTCAGCTTTGGTGCAGGACTACAGCCACTAGAGCCAGTCCCACAATGAGCTTTCCTTAGGATGTGCCATTTCTGTGTCTGTAGCTATTGAGGAAGAGAGAGGGAGTGGCAAGGTGGAGGGTGGGGGTGTGGCCTTGACCAACTGCCACTTTTCTCGTTTGAAAGCCATGATGTCTCTCTCTCATGGGTTGGCCAAATTCTCTGGGCGGGCAAAGCAGAGAAAGGGGAGGTAACCTTGCTTGTTATGACCTCATAACAAGCAGATTCCAAAACGACCCATCTGAGCTTTCATATTCTCAAAGGCAGAGCAGGATACCCAGGGCTCGGTTTACACCTATCACCATTTCTAGCCACTAGGGGACCATAGACAGGCTGGGGGAACTCACATTAATGTTAAAAAACCTCATAAAGTGAAATTTTCATGCCATGGGACCTTGAAAATACTCATACTATTTTATTATTATACAATATTCATATCCTCACATTGCTTTTCCTCCCAAATATGGATCTAATGCTTCCTTGGATGAGTTAACTTTATATCTTTTAAAGTTTTAAATGCTTCTGAAGATGTAAAGTTTAATGTCTCCTATGTTAAGAAAATAAAAACAAGCTGCTTTATGTTTTATTCTCAAAAGAATAGCTTCTTTACATCATCTCAGGGAAAGAGCCACGGTAAAATAAATCTCAGATATGTTTTTCCTTTGATCTGGAGCAGTTTAGTCGATATCTGCGAACTCTCCCTCAAAGCCAGAATGCGGGGAAGCATGAAGCTTGTGATGTTATCAAGCGACAATTTTTTGGGGGGGCCGCTCCTGTGGCAACATATCATGTGGACTTGGAAGTATTTCTTTGAGCTTTATTACACCCACATGTCTTGAGAATACACCTTGGGCTTTTTCGGCGTCTGCTCAAAGTTTTCCTAGCCGGCTGTTAGCGGGGCTGCTCCACATATTGTCTCCTGATTACATCATAAATATTTTAACTAACTATTACTGACATGTGCGTGGGCATGCATCTCAACTACAGTATTATTCCACATCAAAGAGAAAACATTTGCTTTTTTGTGTCTGCTGTATAAAAGCAGTCTTGCTGATGTGTGTATTATGCAAGTGTTAAGAATACTTAGCACTCACAGCGTTTCAGACTGTGAACTCATAACTAGAGCCAGTTTTAAATCCTTCACGAGGGAGGCTGGCCGTGCAGGATGCAGCCTGATGGTGGATCATCATTAGGCTCATATACTGTAACACTCTCGCGTCAGCAGTAATCAGATGCAGTATTTGTCTTGGTTTTATGTTAATGTGTTTGTCCTTTGCAACAGGAAAAGCTTGCTTTGTTTTTTTCCACCGCGGCCTGTGCATACGCCACGACACACTTCATCTATCATTTAGACAATGGCCATGCGTGGTTTCTGTATGTGTGTAATGTGTGAGTGTGTTTTCCAAAGAAAGCAAGAGAGGGACAGCGAGCACCTGCACCGAACACATTTTTCCTGCTTTTCCTGCTTTTCCTGTACAGTAGAGTCATGTGTTTATGTGTGTGTGTGTTGAGGCCCCTTGAGGCCAGCTTATCCCCTCCTTTAAGATGTGAGTGCATTATCCCACTGTCTCTGCTGGGAATGCGGTCCGGCCGGCCAGCAGAGCGGTGTAAATCTGCTCGGCCTATAAAGACCCGGCTTATCTGGCCTGATTAACGGTCAAACGTGGCAGACAACGTTTGACACAAGAAGAAGATACATAGGGAGTGGACATTCCACTGAATCTTCTAACAGTCTTTTTCTTGTCCACCCCCGGTCTCCACTCTGACTCCACGGCTCCGTTTGTCTTTTCCTTGATCATCCCCACCCCCCACCTCCACCCCCACTCCTGCTTCTGCTCCTTCCATGGGGTAAAATAAGCAGCAAAAGGTGTGGGGTAAAGTAAGCAACACATGGTGTGTGTGCATGTATATTTGTCTGTGTGTGTGTGTGTGGGTCCCGTGCCTCGCTATCACCGCGGGGGATCCCGTCCACTCGGTCCCGTCTATCCCAGCCCAGCTCTGACAGGAGTCATGGGGGGGTTATAGGTCAAAACCCACGGACAAGGGGTCATGGAAACACAGCAGGGGGTCGGTAATGATAACCCTGCACTGATCTAAACCCCAGACCAGCACCAGCCTGTGCTGTCCATCAGCACCCCCACCCCCTGTGTACACACACACACACACACACACACACACCCTGGTGTATGAGCGTACAAACTGGTTGTATTTCACTGCGTTGTCTAAACACAGGATATGGAACGAGCTGTTTGTGAGTAAAATGGCCGTGCTGTGTTTAGGGGTTTGAGTCAGGAAAGAAGTGATTTTAGACAGGAGGCTTTTAAGGTGAAAGAAATATAATGGAGAAAATGAGCAACAGAGCGGGAAAGAGAGAGAAGGGACAAGCATACCCACACACATATATACAGACAGTCTTTATACGTCCCCTGAGTGGAGCCAAAAAAAGTCCCTCCATTTTCTTTCCCATTCGCTCCTCATTTAAATAATGTACCATGACTGCTCGGTGATATGTTCTCAGCTTAGCTGGGCCGGTGAGTCTCTGTTCTATATAAGGGTAAGGCCACAAGGCAGTAAACAGAGGCCGCCTGTCGTCATACACTCCTCTTCTCCCTTGATTTCCAGTGCAGCGGGCAGAGTAAGCCTGATCCCTCCTGACAGCTGTCACTCTTCATCTCAGTGTAGCATCGTGGACTCTGACACACACTGACTTCCCCACCAGAATCCTGCCGCAGTGGAGCACATGCTATCTCACCTCTAGAAGATTGCCTCACTGAAATACATAATGTCTTGCTCGCAAAAAACAGCAAAGTTCTTTTCATTTTTGTCACTCTGTTTATTTGACTTGCAGGTAAATCCAATTATTTTTTTTTTAATCTGGAAACAGAGCGCGACTGATAAGCACTTCATTATTTAAGGATACATTGGTTATTGAAAAAGCTTTATTTATTTCCTGACTCCTGGAAAAACAATAGAATATAGCTGACAAACTGTATTTGACGCTGTAGGATGATCTTTTTGTGGTGCTCACACCAGCCAGGAATAAGGTTAGGAGGCGTGTTGCATATAACTAACATTCATGCTCTTTTGTGTGGGCTCTCTTCTGTATCACTGTTATTTTGTCCTCATCAACCTACACATTATGCACCCCTCCATCCGAATATCCTCTCCTCCTCCATTGGGAAATATGCATGCAACACTAAGTTCTTCTGCTTTACAGTAAAGGTCAGCTTCATGTCCTCTTATTTATCCTTGGAAGAGTTGAAGGTCCCTGGCCCGGCTGAAGCAGATCACAAGATCCTCCCCTGCCCTACATTTTGCGAGGATGTAAACACATGACATGTGTGCACTTGCGCGCTCCCATGCAGGTCCTCGCAGTAATAATGCAAGTGAGCTCAGGAACATGCACATATACAAATGAAGGCTTGCACAGTCAAATAAAATATATAAACGGCGACAGGCTTATAGCTCGATTTGTTGCAATGCAATAACAGTAATCTGATTAGAAAAAAAAGTGTTAAATGTCATCTTTTAGAGTTAACATAAAATTACCATAATCAAATTACACCCTCTCCCAAAAAAAAGGCAGTTGCATTTATCAGCGGCGACTTTGAAAGACATTTTGATTGTCAGATTATAGAGATGCAAATAAATCACACATTTCTAACGCGCAATTAAATGAATTTTTGTTGAGAAGCGATAACTGTTAACATCTGCTAACCTCCCTCAGTAAAATTCCACTGAAATACTATAATTACAAGACACTGTGCAGGATGTTCCTTTTGCATCGAATGTGGACTCAGAACAAAGGATGTATTGTTTTATTGCATATTTAGCAGGAAAAAATCGCTTCCAGAATCTGAAATAATGATTAGTGTTGTAGGCAAACATTTCTATCCGTCCTATTTTAAATGCTGTGGTATATGAATCCTGGGATAAAGAAACATAACAGCTGTTGAAGTGGTTGAAAAGAATCAGTTTTTATAAAAAATGTTATGCCTTGATTCTGAAGGATATTGTTAAAATAAATTGTCCTCTCATTTATACCATTACATTTCAATCCGTTCATTTTGTTCCAGTATGTGTCGTGTTTTAATTAGTAAGTTATCATGAATAGGGAAATGCTTTAAGAATTAGAGAATCAGTTGTGGATTGACTTGGAGTAACTGTCATTGATGTCTCCGATTAGAGTTAAGCCTAAACGGATTTAATTTTCAAAGTAAACCCTGCTAACAGGTCAGGTGGGCACCGGTGAAGCAGCATGGATGAGGAGATTTAACCCCCCCTTCCCCCCTGTTAGTGAGTATAGCTCAGTGTTTATTACAGTGCCAGTGTAATATATGACTTTCTGCTTGCTTTGCAAATCTATCCGGGCTGCCTCCGCTCCTTCTCCGTTGGATATTTCATTCAGAGAGGGTTAGCAGGCACAGCGTTATTGTCGCTGGTTATTGCCTTTCGTTTATTACAGAGGAGTTTGTTTAGGGGGGGGGGGGGCACGAGGACTTTCTTTTAGACGGAGGGCTGCTCACGTGGCTGTACAAGTGAATGGTTACTATTGGTTACGCCTGAACCTGTCGCTGCTAGATGAAGCTGATATATTCATGTATTCATCTCAATTAGTCCGCTCTGTGCATCTTCAAATGCAGACACTCATCCCTCCTCGGCTGTGCTCCGTGCTTATCTTATTAGAATATTTTATCCTGCGTGCAAGTTCTCCCTCCCTCTCTCTCTTTCTCTCTCCCTCTGTCATCCCTCACTCCATCCTTTTCTTCTTCCATTATTCTGCTGTCATGTACCAAAGCTGTGTGTGTGTGTGTGTGTGTGTGTGTGTGTGTGTGTGTGTGTGTGTGTGTGTGTGTGTGTGTGTGTGTGTGTGTGTGTGTGTGTGTGTGTGTGTGTGTGTGTGTGTGTGTGTGTGTGTGTGTGTGTGTGTGTGTGTGTGTGTGGGAAGTCTGTGTTCAAGTCACTTTTGTTAACTGATAGCTTAGATCTCCTCACAACACACAGACCACAAAGACACCACAAGAGTCTTTTTTCTCCATAAGTGTTTTTCAGTTGTTGAAAGTAGCTTCCTTGTTCTCTTTAATTCTCTCCGCAATGCAGAAACCATCTCTGTGGTTTTGCAACCCTAAAATAGCTTCAGGCAAAAGGATAAGAGACATCTTATGACTTCTGGAAAGATGCATGTTTGGAGTCCATGGTGATTAGGAAAAGTAAAATGTAGGACACAAGAACATGAGCATCATTGTCCATATGGCAAATTGTATCGGACAATGGTGTATCGCTGTTAAAAAAAACATAAGCACAGGATAAAACAATGACAGCCCATAATCTAAAACACTCTGGAATTGCATATTTCCCTTTCCATCTGAGATGTCTGAGGTTGTTTGCCCTCTGCTTTGCCAACATATTCTCAGTGTCTTTCTTCTCCGGCCAATAGCTAAGCTCAAATCACAGCTCTCTGTCTTTCAGATGGAGCTCTCTCTCCCTCTCCACCATCCCCAGAACAGTGGTTTCTCTTTTCCAAGGCAGACTCTGAAATGGCTTTGTTTTCCGACAGCCATTCAGTTGCACCCTCAGCCAGGGCCTGCCAAGAAGTCCGCCTCCCCGAGCTGGAGCCCGGACTTGTTTACACAAACTCATCGGAGAAATATGGATGTATAATTATAGAGGTTGTTAGTTTTAATGTCGCATCCGTGCTATGGAAACCACTGCATGCTTGGTCAGCTACGATGAGGGGCGGCCGATGAAACTCTGAGTGGGGATGGCGTGAACATTTCAGCGGAAAGCGTTTTGGGGATGGGGGGAGAGAAAAGGAGCTTCTTGATGGAATTGAATCAGCGCTGAGCAAAGCAAACACACATGAATCACAAGGCGGTGATAGAGATTGCTGTGGTTAGTATAAATAGTGCTCTGCAGGCCAGGACCAAGCCCGTTTCTGTGAATTCAGCTTGGTGGCAAAATGTCCATGTTCCATTCCAGCCCTACCACAAGCACAAAAACACAGTTACGGGAGCAGACAACTACACAAGAGGCGTGTGTGTGCACAAACATAAATAAGCACAAAGCCACATAAGTAAATTCAAAAATATATATACTCATAAGCTCGCAGTAGCATGCAAATAGATGCTCACACAAAAAACACAATGCACGTCCATCCTCCTGCTCTCTGCACAGATTTGCTTGCGTAATAGAAGCTGCTGTATGCATTGTGCGTTTTGTTAGTGCACATTCAAGAGAATTCTCTTGTAGCTTAGCTGGGCACAAGATATTTTCAGGCAGCGTTCCCATGGGTGTGAAACGTGTGTGCTGGCACAGTGTGTGCATGTGTACCATGATGGATAGACGGATGGATGGGATGCTTAAAAAAACAGCTTCACGTCTTCAAATAAATACGTGTTGTGTTTGCGTTCAGACTGTGCCGCCTATCACGGCGAGTTGATGATTTCGTACTCGGCGATGGAAAAATGTTACCTCCGGTTCCAAACCCACAGTTTCAATTTCTTTCTCTCTTTCCGTTCCTCTCTCCATTTTACTTCTGCAACTTAATCTGTCTCTCCCTCCGCCTTGCCATTCCACCTATTTTCTCTCCTCCTTAGATCCCCCCCTACCCCCCCCTCTTCCTCCTCTCCCCATCTCTCCTGCACAGTGACAGATCCTTCAGGAAATTGTTTCGAGTCTGCCAGACATTTTTGTGTTGTAGCTGTTTATTTGTGCTGGGAGCACGGGGGTCGGAGCCCCAGCTTCTCCCCGCTCTCGGACTAGAGGTTAAGCTCCCGAACTCTTTCACCGCCCTGCGCCAAAAAACACTGATCCTCGATCAGCTTGGCTTTACCGTGTAACCGATACCAGGGATGAGGAGAGAGGAGCACCAGAGAGGATGTAATCAGTGTGTGTGTGTGTGTGTGTGTGTGTGTGTGTGTGTGTGTGTGTGTGTGTGTGTGTGTGTGTGCATGTTTGTATATGTGCGTCAGTTGCTAGCTTTGTGTGTATTAGGATGTAATCAGCAGCATTTTCTCTGTGGTCTGCTGTGCTCTCTGATTGGGGTTTTGGCGAATAACAGGGGACAGGGAGGAAAAGTGTGTTTCTTTTCCTGCTTCTTGTGTTGCAGCCTGGCCTCAGAGCCAGAGAAGCCTCGCTGTGGTTTGGAGCCATGCTCACAGCTCTGGCTCTTAACACATCAGCTACATCAGATCCTCTATCTATTATACATTATATACAGTACTGTGCAAAAGTTTTAGGCAGGTATGAAAAAATGCTGTAAACGCTAAGAATGCTTTCAAAAATGGAAGTGTTAATAGTTTATTTTCATCAATTAACAAAATGCAGTGAATGAACAGAAGATAAATCTAAATTAAATCCATATTTGGTGTGACCACCATTTGCCTTCAAGACATCAATTCTTCTAGGTACACTTGCACACAGGTTTTGAAGGAACTGGGCAGGTAGGTTGTTCCAAACATCTTGGAGAACTAACCACAGATCTTCTGTGGATGTAGACTTCCTCAGATCCTTCGGTCTCTTCATGTGATCCCAGACAGACTGGATGATGCTGAGATCAGGGCTCTGTGGGGGCCATGCCATCACTTGCAGGACTTCTTGTTCTTCTTTACACTGAAGATAGTTCTTAATGACCTTGGCTGTATGTTTGGGGTAATTGTCCTGCTGCAGAATAAATTTGGGGCCAATCATACGCCTCCCTGATGGTATTGCATGATGGATAAGTATCTGCCTGTATTTCTCAGCATTGAGGACCCCATTAATCCTGACCAAATCTCCAACTCCATTTGCAGAAATGCAGCCCCAAACTTGCAAGGAACCTCCACCATGCTTCACTGCTGCCTGCAGACACTCATTACTGTACCGCTCGCCAGCCCTTCGCCCAACAACCTGCTTTATGCTACAGCCAAATATTTCAAATTTGGACTCATCAGTCCAGAGCCATTTTTCTGCACCCCAGTTCCTATGTTTTTGTGTATAGTTGAGTTGCTTGGCCTTGTTTCTATGTCGGAGGTATGGCTTTTTGGCTGTAACTCTTCCATGAAGACCACTTCTGGCCAGACTTCTCCAGACAGTAGATGGGTGTACCTGGGTCCCACTGGTTTCTGCCAGTTCTGAGCTGATGGCACTGCTGGACATCTTCCCATTTCAAAGGGAAATAAGCTTGATGCGTTTTTCATCTGCTGCACTGAGTTTCCTTGGCCGACCACTATGATCCTCAACGTTGCCCGTTTCTTTGTGCTTTTTCAAAAGAGCTTGAACAGCACATCTTGAAACACCAGTCTGCTTTGAAATATTTGTCTACGAGAGACCTTGCTGATGCAGTATAACTACCTATATACTATAATTGGTTGATCATACACCTGACTATAATCCTACAAAATCCATGACTTTTTGCAAGTACCTATAGGAATTGATGCTGGTTTGAAGGCATAGAGTAGTAACACCAAATATTGATGTGATTTAGATGTTTTTTTGGTCGCTCACTTTGCATTTTGTAAATTGATAAAAATAAACAATCATTATTTATATTTTTGAAAGCTTTCTTAGTTTACAGCATTTTTTCACACCTGCCTAAGACTTTTGCACAGTACTGTATATCTGACTGTCTGTCTCTCTGCCACCCTGAGCATCTCAATGCCTCTGCATGTGTGCATTAGAGCTGCTCTGACTCGGATCCCATGTTGGCTGCAGTCAGCTTTGTTCAGTCACCTCCATGTTAACAGGTACAGGAGATTCCCCCAGGGTTTAGGCTCACACATACACATGCATTCACACATGCACGGTCACAGGGACGCCCCCCCCCACACACACACACAGACACACATGTGCACTGTCCTCTTTCTCGCTCTCTATCTCTGTCTTTGTTCAGTCGCTTGCAGATTTTGTTTTTGCGGACAACAGATGGGCCGTCATCGACTCTCTTCTAAATAACAAGTACACTCTCTTGCGCTGAAACCATTCGGCATTTATTCGTTTCAGTCCTTTATCTAGCAAAAATCCCAAACATGAACATATTTTTGCAAGATTTGCCGCTTTTCTCAGTTTAATATAATTGTAAAGTGAATATCTGCTATGGGCAAAAAACTAATCTGTCCTTTTCTGTGTTGCGCTGACCTGATCATCACCCAGGCAGCTTCATTACCCTGAGACAAGCACCACACCTGAGCCATAGCACCGATTTCTCTCCTCGCACATTGCATTGCATTGTGCCATTCCCTCTTACTTAGAATACCTCATTGGGTTTGTTTTGGATTGCCTATTTGCGACTGGAAGCGCCTGAGCCTGCGGTAAGAGTTATTGTTTGTTTGTTTGAGTCCCATCTTTGATGAGTGTTATTGTGCCGAGGAACACAAGGCTGGCTCAGTTGTCATAACTCTCTTCTGGAGGCCAGATTGAAAAGGTCAGTGAAATGAAGCTCTGCTCTCCCCAGAGGATGAATGGACACAGTGTAGGAGTCACGCACGCACGCACGCACGCACGCACGCACGCACACGCACTGATGAGCCTTACACACATGTATACACGCTATGACATCTAAACTCATTTGCATGAATGCAGACAGAAACACACACGTCCCGTTTTATTAACATGCACCAGCACGAGCGCCAAGTTCTCTGAGGATTCGTCCTCTGCCCGTTGGTGTTCGTTAACTTGTTCCAGGGCTTTGGCTCTGGTTTCCCTCAGGGGGGACGTTTTGTACAGATTAGCTCTTTTAGTCAATCTAGATTTTTGAAGTCTCATGGCCTCTGACATGCTATCACTATCACCCGCCACATTCCGATCCATCCCAGCGCTTCTTTTATCAGGCAGCACAGGCTGATTTGTGGCTTGTGGACCTTTTAGATCGAGGAGGGCGACTCCTCTCCGGAGTCCAGAGTCCCATATCACCTTTGTAGACGACCACAAAGGCCAGAGAAAAGCCGGAGAGGATCAGTTTTATCATTTGTTGGGATTTAGCGAGTGAACCATGGTTCATCTTGTGTGATTATCAGTGCAAATGAAGCAAGACGAAAACTTCAATGAGCCTCCTGCTGAGGAACAAGCTCACTAAGACTTTGTGTGTGCATCTGTCAGCTGATTACACAAGTGTAACCTGACCATACCAATATACCACCCACGAATATGGATGTTTGGAGAAAATACCTGCTGGGATTTATTATAGGCTATGAGATTAATACAAGGGCATTTTAATGGACACAGTGAAGGGATAATCAGATAGTATTGGTGTTATCCTTATCAAGCCAAATGCAAACATTTAAAAAAAACTTTGGTTACTGTGTAAGACCTATTAGATGATAGAAAAAGAGTTGTATTAACTAGTTAGGGCTAATTCAAGAAATTCTTCCCCCATCAATTTTAAAACATTGAATGTACTCATTATTTCTTTTTATGTTGAGATTTATGGACATCTTTTCTGCAGCCACTTCTTAGTAAGTAATTTCAGGGCAGTTACTCTTGACGTTGTCAACAGATACTTGTCTCTTTTGTCCGCCATTTCTCTTGGCATTCTCCCCCACTCTCCCCAGTATGAATTATGTTTAATGGAGAGTGAAAATTGAATAATATGCTCCATTTCTTTGGGTATACTTCCGAGAATGTTCTTAACCCTGGGCATGACCAAATGATATGACTATGGATATGGATAAGGTGTGCAGCTTTTAATTTGAAATAGCAGCAGGAAGTGATCACTTAGTTTAACAGAAGCTCCAATAATGTGTCAAAATGATGGGGGATCAGACACTAGTGGTGCTGCTATCGGTTAAATTAAATTAAGAGAAATACAGGAGTAAAGAATCTGGACTGATTGTTGACGTGGGCAGTTAGTGGGCAGTTGGTTGAGAAAAGAGCACACTGATTTCTGTGGTAGGAGAAACACTGGCCATGATGGGATTAATGAAACATTAATGTGGAACTTCCATCTAACAAGGAATGAACTCGGTGTACTCATTGTTAGCTACACACACGAGCGCACAAACAAGCCTTATGTGCACGCACACACACACACACACACACACACACACATACACACACACACACACATTGGTTAAGCTTGAGATAAACAGTAACTCAGCCACTCCTACATGAACAAAATTAACCTTTAGCTTTTGAGAATGTGTGTGTGTGTGTGCTTCAGTATGTGTTGCATCTCTTCTAACCTTTAGCTCTGATAAATAGGAAGGTGAAATGCCATTTTTTTTCTCTCTGACCCAGTTTCCCGTCTGCTTATTTCTCTGAACACGCAACATTTCAGCTGCCATTAGTGCAACGATGCACTGTCTGAGACGGTAATTCAGAGGCAAGTGTGTGTGCGCTGGGTGATTGTGTGTGTGTGTGTAGCTCTAATGGCGTATTTGTTCACCTGTTAGTTTAGTGTATTCAAGGATGTGTATGTGCCCACCAGGGCTGTGCCAGTTTTTAAAAATAATCGT
>NC_053121.1:1696202-1723702 GCF_010015445.1 Perca fluviatilis
AATGACAAACACAGGAGTGTGTGTTGCTTAATGCAGTCTGCATGTTTTTTTTTAAAGATTCACCGCACATTTTTTTAATGGACTCAACAGTTGTTTCTGGAGTCGATTTCCATCTTGAATAGTGCTTAAAAGATGGATTCTCATAAGGAAATATGGTTAAAATTGGACATGGTTAATCGCATTATGAATTTCCATCGGTGCAGTAAAATCCTTGAATTATTTGACGTTTTAAATGGCCTGAATACCAACAACATACAAACTGATTGTCTTTTATATCCAGCTGTCTTTCAGTTGTTTGCCTAAACAGAAGCCTCGAAGGGCCAACTTATCACCATGCCACATCAGTAATGCAGGAGCCTGTTCAGTCAGCCTGAAGAAATAGTTAATTTAGATGACAGAAGTAAGTTAACACTGAGAAGATTTGCTCTCCCTGAGTGGATATAAAATTCATAGCATGACACTCACTCGGTCAGATTATTCAAGCGCCTTTGAGCTCGATCTTCAAAGAGCTCATTTTTGTATAACCTTGCCCCGGAAATTTTAAAATTGAAAGAAGAGGAGAAATTGGGTGGAAAATGGCAGGATGAGGTTAGCAATTGTGGCGTCTGGGCCATTCAGGGCTGCGAGACGTTGCGCCTTTAAGGCTGGAAACAGGCCTGTTCACCTCACTGTCTTTGAATGTTCCCTTTACAAGAGACATGCGCTCTGCATGGACTTTACATAAATCATAATACTCACTTAGCTTTGAGTGTTCATTCACATTAATGTCCCACGTAAATTTAAAATCTTTTTGTTCCTGCGCTGCACCCGGCCCAGCTTGGCCTCTCGTATATATTTCAGTGTCCGGTCGTGTTGAGTCTACAGCTGGGGGAATTTGCCAAAGAGCTCATGTCACAATGTTATTGCAAATTATCACGTACTCCGGCCACTCTAACGAAATGTGGTGGTTCTCTTTGTAACTTAGAGCCTGCGTATAATCTGATAATGTAACATAATATTAGTGCAATTCATTATTTAGTTTTCTTCAATTTCTCTGGAGTACAAAGCTTAAATCCCAGAGGGCAACAACATGTCAACATTAATAATACTTAGGAATGACAAGGCATTTATCAACCAAATGAGCTATTCCATAGCACCGGAGCCAGATTTCAACACTGCTTGATACAACAGCAGTTTATAGCAAGGAAATGCATGTAGAAACATTGATACATGATGCCAGGGAGAGTATTTTCATGTTTGCATTGTTTGGACCCACCCAACCTCCCCGTCTAGTAGCTGAGTCTGCCTGTCTTTGTGCCATCATTAGATAAGCACCCTCTCCAAGACTATCTCATCATAATGAGGGTGCCATCTGAAGCAATCGCCCAGGGAGATGGTCATTGAGTTAAGAGGGAGGGAAGGGGAGGGGTAGAGTCAGATAGTGCAGATAAAAAAAAACTAAATGAAGTGAGAGAGAGAGAGATAATGCAAGGAAGAGAAACAAAAGCATTTCAGAGGAAGGGAGTAAGTTGAAACAGCAGACTAAGCGGAGATGGAGATCATTTGGGGAATTCCAAAATTAGAGCTGCCATTGCATGAGCCCACACAGGCGCACGGCCCACACACACACACACACACACACACACACACACACACACACACACACACACACACACACACACACACACACACACACACACACACACATCCGCCTTGTGCTAGCTGCTCAGTGTTAAGGTCAGAGTCACACTCTGTCTCCCTAGGTCATTATCATGGGCCTGAAAATAGACAGCCAATTGTGTCACAGTGTCTGAAGTGAATGTGACATTGAATAAACAACCCTGAGCTCCAGTCTGAGAAGAAAACACACTTTAAAACAAAATGGAGAGAAGCCAATACACACACACACATACTCTAATATATATATATGGACACACACATGCACGCACAAACATTAAGGGAGGCATTTAGCTCTCAGCACTACCAGCAAGTAATGACACATGTGGCTCAGAGGGAGTAAGCAGCTCGAGGACTTGGCAAGCAGCTGGAACTCTCTCTGGCATGTCTCACTGCTAAAGTATGCACAGACAGAAAACACACACACATACAGGTCTGACCATGTTCCTCCACTCCACCTCAGCGCCCACCATCCCTCAGTAGACTCTAATGTTGTTCCATTCATTTGACTTCACTTTATTGTGTTAATGAGAGCTGCCGTTGAGAGGAGCTGGCGGTTGATTGAGGGTGAGAACGGCTAATCACTGGAACAGCTAATCAGTGCTTGTCGTAAATATTGATTAGTTCTGTGCGTTATGGACGTGCTCATTAACCAGTGTGTCATCTTCTCTCCTCTTTCTCCTGCTTTTCTTCTCTTTACCCTCCATCACGTCCTACCTCTCCCTTGTCCTTCACCCTCTTCCTCTTCTTTCTCCTCATCTTCCTTCTCTCCCCCCCTTCAGCAACCTCCAACGGTACAGTCGAGGGCCTGGAGAACCGGGAGGGAGGCGTGTGCAAGAGCCGAGCCATGAAAGTCATCATGAAAGTCGGGCAAGGTAAACGTGTGCTCACCTCACATGTAGAACACAATCCAGTGCTGCTGCCTTCAAGCCATGTTTCACTTTGCTGTGACAGTTCCATTTCTCGCTGTGTGTGTCTAGCGTGACTTTGTCTGCCGACAGGACCTGCTCTCTACAACTGAAGTTGTGTTATCAAATGAATTGGTCACCTATCTCAATGTTTTTTTTCTTCTTTGATATGACTTCTTTAGTGACTAGAATTCAATATGAGTATTAATTAACTTTTAGTGATCTTGATGATGTCGTCATATCGTTCTATAATTTTCCAAATTTTGGTGTCCAAAGTAATGATTCCAAGCAAAATGTAAATAGAAACAAAATAAGATTTGCTTTTCCATTTTTGAAGAGTTGAAATGCGGTTTATTTTATTTTTAACATCACTTTCATAATTTTAATATTTAAGATTATTTTAAGATTTTGCATACATTTGCATTTGATATATACTGTGCTATACACAATTGAACAATATTCCTGTTGATAACGATTCCAGTCATATTACCCAGCCCTAACATTAACAACCATTTTAAAATATAATAGTAAAAATATAGTAATGCAGTGCAGGTCATAACACGGTATAGATACATTCAGAAAAAAGTAGTGTTGTCTTTTGCTTTTTATAATATAATAATACTTAACACTTTACTATACAGCATTAATAAGCAGTATACAAATATTTATAACAGAGTGGAATGTAGTTGTAAGTAGGATTAAGGACTTTTAAAGTGTTTTAATGAGTGCTATTTATTTTTCAACAATTATAACCTCCCCTACAAACCATCCATAACTGTTTTTTGACTAGTTAATGAATTAATGAGCACATAATACCAAAGCTGCAATCATATCTAATGATTCATGATTAGGCCCATAAACACGTCCCTAAATATCATGGCCTTTATAGAGTTTGCTCAGTTATGAATAAAATAAATACGATACATATGTCTTTAAAATTTAAAAAGGAATTACTTCAAAAAAGAATTATTCAATAAATATTACAATTAATAAAATGAATTAATATAATAAACTAATCTTTCACATTCATATTTAAGGGATTTTTTTTCTTCTTATTCATTCATTCACCAGCTGTCTAAACACCACTTACAGATGCTCTAGGAGGAGTTATAGTTCACAAATACATTATTATTACATCATAATTATGTATTATACTGTAGTATGTTATAAACCATTTATTGTTGTTATTATACTGTTTATACATGTTTAAACAAATTAATTGTTACCAAATGTGCACTTTTAAAGCACTTTCAAATCAGTAGTTTTTCAGTTCATTGTTTTTCATTTATTCAGGTTATTTATCAGGGGCAGTGCATATTAATAAACATCACTGTAAATGTGCCAGAATTAGCCAGGAGGCTAGTTTTCATCTGTAGTCCCTGGGCAGGTGTGAAGTTGGCAGCATAAAATAAACCTAAAATCCAGAAACAAGTTTAAGTCTTTAAGGTGGGGTGACATGGTTGAATAAACCGTGAGAGAATATATGGAGATTTTAAATCATACTGAGTTAACTGTTGGTTTAATTTCTCTGGTTGTGTTAGGCCATTGTAGGCAATATTGCAAATCAATAAGCAGGACTGCTTTATGGACTGCAGTATTGGATTTATAGGCTTTCTGCTTCAATGCGATGAAGTTCCGTGATTAGTTTGGTATTTAGTTATTTATAAGTCTGCCATCCGGTTACTTTGTCTATAATCAGTTTCTCAGTTGAAGTTCCAGTAAAAATCATGATATATATCAATATCAAGCTGTAAAATGACCTATACTATGACACAGGATTTTATCCATATTGCTCGTCTCTATGTACAATAGTTCTGAATAAATCTTTTTATACACATAAACAGTTTGTGCAAATAGTGAGATCACCGAGAAATAACAACGAAATAAGCAATGACAATGAAGGACTCCACTTGAAATTGTGAAAAGGCCTCTGATGTTCCTCAGCTGTTATTCAACCACATTCAAAGTAAAGTAATCACAGAATGAAAATGTGTTTGAAATCGGTATATAAGTGCATGGTCGGGGTCAGTCATCTAAAAATGCTGCAAGTAAACAAGCTAGCTTTGTTTGGATATCCTTGGACACAACATTTGGTTTTCATTATACATTTCACTTTTAGACACAGTTTTACTCAATATGTGGAAGTCTATATCCTGAATTTGACAGGGTACAGTACACAGATGTGTTACTCTGTAAACATTCCCCCCATCCTCAGTGTGGTTGTTTTGACCGAAACAGACACTAACCACCATCTGAGAGGAACATCTGCCCACCACAATGATCGGATTCCAGCTTAAGAACTGGTTCTCAACCTGTCAAAAATAAACTGAGACTTTCTGAGAAAACTGCAGAGTGTGTGTGTGTGTGTGTGTGTCTGCAAATGTGTGTGCAGATATTTGAATGTTGGCTAGTTGGATGACAGCAGTGTATCCTGGCAGTCGGTGGGAAAATAGAAGCTAACAAGTTGCTGATGCTAGCAAGGTCTGAGTCGGAACAAATTCAGCAGATACAGTGAAATATACACAATACCTTCTCGGGAAAGGAGACAGGCATTGCGTTATCTTTCCATGTAGGTCAATTTGAGCATCTGACAGCCCCGTATTGCAACACCATCTCCAAATGACAACACGGCAGCATGAATGCAGGCAGCTCAGGCTTTTACACTAAACTATTAACTGGGAGAAAAACAAATCCTTGAATTTGCGTTAATGAAAGTTGAAAGGAAATGTCTTATTCGAGGAAAGTTCTAGGAAAGTTCCTCTCAGCTGGTGTCTGTTTCTGTGGCTGCCGGCTGTTCCCCAACTTCGCCAGATCCATGCGCTCATTTCCCAAAACGGGCCGAAGCGAGCTGTCACTCACAATCAATGTGTCCTAAAAACCTTGTTAGAGATGATGCTGTTGGCCCAGCTGCTACTACTTTTAAATCTATTTCTGTGGGTGGAATTTTTGATGCATAATGTGTCCAACCCAGTAACTATATAGAGGAAGGGCTGTGAGAAATTAAAGCGTCGACAGGAACTTTGATTTAGCTGTAACAATTTCTAGAAAACTGAAAGAAGTTACCGTTAGGGCTGCAACTAACAATTTTCAGATTATTTTATTGACTAATTAATCATTTGTTTGGTCTATAACATCTCCTACATCTAATTTCTTGATACTTTTGACTGACTATAAGTGCTAAAAGGATTTGTTTTTTAATCGACTAAAGTTTTTTTTTAATTAACATTAACATTTGCTGGTTGTAGCTTCTGGAATAGGAACATTTGCAGCTTTTTCAGTTTTATTTAATCGTAAATTGACCATATTTGTCTTGTGGACCATTGGTCAGACTAACCAAGTAATTGGAAGATAAAGAAACAATCATTATTTGCAGCCCTAGACTCCAGACCTCCTGCAGCCATACTAGATGTTGTTTCAATTAACACAAACATTCCCGGGCTCTGCTTGGCTCTGACTCCACATGCTATTGTGTTTAAAGCCACATTTCCTCTGCCTCTGCATCTAAATGCCAACACTGTCCACAGCCAAGTCCCCAAGATCTTCCCATATGTCCACTCATACTCCTTTGCACTTTGCTCTATGGATTATATTTTGGTGACTCATCCCTGTGGGCAGTATGTGCACATTCTTTGTATTGTATGTTCTTGTGGAGACCCTCCCGTGCCTAATCATGTTGAATCATCGGTTTGTGGGAAATCATGTGCCCTGACACATCAATATCTAATTGTACTTTATATGCTTCCATGTTCCGTCTTTTGTCTTTATAGAAAACGTGAAGTGAAAAGGAAGCCAAATTGATTGCAGGGGAAATACAGGGAGCCCATATTTTATACATCCATCGCTGTTCAGCACTCTCTTTCTCCTCCACCACATCATGTCACTCACCGTGCTCATTAGAAATATGTTGACTCACCGCCTCGCATGCATCTCTCCCCCTCTCGTTTTCTCTGCCTCTATCTCTCCCAACATATCTGTCTCTCTCTTCTGTCGCTCGATCATTGTCTGCCTCACTCTCACTCCTCCTCCTCCTCCCCCTTTCGTCTCCCTCCTTCTGGCGGGTTGGCAATTCTGAGGTAGTTGCTGTCTGCATAGCTAAGGGAAATGTCAGCAGTACACACAGAAAAATGGGTCAGAACATTAGAACGCTTCCTGCACATGCTCAGTGGTAGAAACACCATGTTGGGGCTATATGAGTGAATCAGATCACTGTGTCCTCTCGTATCCTCCCCACTTCTCACCCCTGACTTCTCTCATCAATTATTGACAGAGCACAACAGCTCACGGCTAGGTTCACCACTGCCGCAATCAGTATGGAGCAATGCAGTGGTCTGAACATGGAGAGGATAGGGGAGGAGAGCAGATCAATTTGTTCATAGTGAGATTATGTTCACCCAAAAAATAATATTACCCGTGAAATTACGTCCTTCTTTGTCTTTCCATATTTCCTCCCTTTTTTCTCTCTCTTTTCTATTGTTCATATCTTCCAGACATCCTACACCCAAATCATTTCCTTCCCTGAGTCTCGGCCAGACTGAGGTGGAAATAGAAAATAGACTGCCAGACTGTCGGGCGTTTTATTTTTTACACACACACACACACACACACACACACACACACACACACACACACACACACACACACACACACACACACACACACACACACACACACACACACACACACACACACACACACACACACACACACAAAAAAACACACACACACACACACACACACACAAAAAAAAAAAAAAAAACACAATGGCCACACACTTGCCACCAGGGACTCAAATGTAAATTGCCTCCCCACATGCCCTCCTCTCTATTTCTCACACGCACCCTTCGAGCAGGCCTTCGGGCAGATGCAGATAAGGCCTGATAGAGGAGAGGCAGCTGATAGTGTTCTGTGGAATCCATCTGATCGGCTTCGGTAATAGTTTATAACTGTCCCCTGTCTGCCGGCCCTGCCCTCGTAAAAACCGCACCACGGACCCACCAGTGTTTACCGCACAAAGACTTCAAAGTGCGTGTGCTAAAATCACAACAGACAGACAGATAAACTGTCTGTTTCCTTTGCGTTCCCCTCAGAGCTTATACAACCCTCTCCTCTTCCCCTCGTCTCCCCCCTTCTCTTCCCGTCCTCCTATCCTCTCCTTTTCAGAAGTGGGTCTCTTTCAGGCAGAGTTAAAGCCAGAGCAATAAATAAGACATATTATGGCCTTTTAACGTGATGAATTATGTAAAACAATAAAAAGTTAATATATAACTACTTTACCCTCATTCTGCCAGGCCTAAGTGTATTGTAACTATATTGTGTGTGTGTGTGTGTGTGTGTGTGTGTGTGTGTGTGTCCTATGCTCTCATGAATGTGTCGGTGTTGGAAATGCCTGTCTGAGTGTTTGCTGAAGGAGCTGCTGATGTTGATGTGAGCTCATTTTTTTTACGACAGGACAGGGATACTGGCATGTTTCGCAGATGTTCGCTAACTTGTCCTTCCTCTTTTTGTGCTTTTATCTTCACTTCTGAGATGCTTTCAACACATGCAAAGATAACCTTCTCTGTGTATAAAAAGATATATCAAAAGATAATACAAAATAATCCTTGCCGCTGCAGAGGAACAAGTCATTGTAATTCAGCGCATGCAGCTTGCCAAGGCTGAGTTTCTGTGTGTTTTTTGTTTCCCACAGTCCCAAACGCAGCGAACCCCGTGGCTCCGGAGGCTCCAGAAGACAACATCATACCGGAGTCCAGTCCCAGTCCGCCTGGTCGGAGCGGACCCGATATGCCAGGAAACCCTGGTGAGCAGATTGACAGAACAACATTATACCCATAAACTGCAGCTTCAGACTCTTTACTGAATGCGTTCTAGTTTCTAGAGTGCAAATATTTTAGTAAAATAAAGGTTTTTGAAGTGTGAAAAACGAATATTCACAGCCTCAAGGCTTCCTCTAATAATTTATCACATTTAGCCTGAAAAGAGAAAATAAAAATCATAGTTGACTCTCCAAAAGTAAGTATTCTCTCACATGGCTTTTTCATGCCGCAGGCATTCCTTTGATATCTGGGGGTCAACATGCAGAAAAAGATGTAAAGCCAATGGTGTTCAGAATAATACTCACCAAAATGCAGCTTCTATAATAAAACGATAAGAAATCACACCCAAAACAAATACAGCTCACCCGGAGTCCCTTTCTCATTCATATTGTACACAAAGCGTGTGCTGCACCCATCGAGACTTAAAGACATACCTCTTTATTATATATCTTTTTAAACCTCATTAGAATTGCAGATAAACAAAGATTAAAAGCCGAGATAATTGAAGAAGTCACTGGAGCCTTCTTGGAGGCTCTGGGCCCTCCTTGTTTCCTGTGTTCACCAGCACCTTTCATAACTGCTTCCCACAGAAGGAACCACTTTTTTGACTTACTCCACAACTTTATGCCACAAACTTCCTCCAAGTACAGACTGTTCTGCCTGTCCCAATATGATAAGCTGCCCTCATTTAATAATTGCTTAGTTGACATTAGTTTCTCTATAAAAAGATTTCCTAATGTCACTTTTTCCTATACCCGGGCTTTTACCTGTCTACCATTGTTAGATCAGTGATTATGTCAAGTGAAGAAGTGAAGGGTGGAATGAAGGACATGTCACTGCGGTTTGAGGGGCTGATATTTCAGGAATGAAATGTCTGACAGCTTCACTCCAGCTCTTTCCAGTGCCCAGAATGTACGAAATTCCTCGTGCCTCTGATTTCACCGATAAGGCTCGAATCGGTAGCTGTAGGTGATGTCACTTAGTCGTGATAAGGCGCAAGGCGCAGTTATCCCCTCCTTTAAAAAAAATGGTTAAGTGCACAGTGGTCAGCCGAGTGCGGAGACACAGTCATTAGTGGGGATGGCAGTCTCCGGAGGTATGAGACTTTTGTGTGCCAGTGGAGGGGTCACGGACAGTAAAGAGGTGGTGGTGGGAGGAGGAGGTGAGTGCTGCTCTTTGGCAGCAGCTGCACACATACATGGAAAACAGATTTGGTTCTTCTCAGATTTCAGTCAGTAGAGGAGCCAGTCTTCTCTTTCTCATCCAGTAAAAGCCCCCCCCCCATCCCAGACAAAAGGATAAAATAAAATCAGATGTTCAGATATGCCCCCTCATTTTTTCCCCATATCTCACTTGGCCTTTGCCATACAAATGTGGCCTTGACATGTCATACAAGTTGCCAAGGCTCAATCTTATCAGAGCAGGAATCTTTGTTATGATGAGTGATGTCTACAGATTTCATTAGGAGTCTATTTTGAATGAGCTAATTCAATTAGATTACATCAATGGGGCTGTTAGTCATGTAGAGCAAACAACAAACAGGGATGTGATCACAGTTGATTTAGGCAGAGAACAGTAAGCTCTGCACATGACAGGACTGGCTTACAGTAAATGATATTACTCCTCTGATTGGTCGGCAGTCTCTAAGGGACTGTATGAAAATGATTTGGGTGGGTAGGGCTGCTGACTCATACCCCCCTCCCACCTCCCCTTCTGTAAAAAAAAAAAAAATCTCAAAATAATAATTTATGGCAAACTTAACAAAATAGTGAAACACAGCCAGTCACTAATTTTGCTTAAGGAGCTGCTACATAAACTGTTATTATAGCCACCAAATGTAAACCAGGAACAGCTCTGTGCCGCTGAGCTTGTGCACTGCCATATTTTCACTGCACACCATTTCCTCTGCATATGGCAAATGCACCTTTATGGCTCATATGAAAGCCATTTTTTGATGGGTCTATTTGGTCTCCTTTTTATAAAAAAATATGTGGTAAGAAAAAAATAAAAGACCCTCCTTGTTCTCCAAAAAAAGTCAGGCTGCCCCCCCTTTAATAAACCCTCTCTAATAATTTATGTACAGTCTCTAAGCAGTCTCTCTTTTTATTTCTCCCTCTAGACACCATGAATCAGGGCCCGGCTGGTCCCCCAGGAAACTCAGACGGCATCCTTAGCTCCAAAGTGGCCATTTTCTCCGCCATCGGGGTCGGCTGCATCATCTTCCTCCTGCTCATCCTCCTTCTCGTCATTCTGCTCATCAAGATGCGCAAGCGCTCCAGGAAAAATGCCCACTCGCAGCCCCGCCCCTCGGCGCTGTCACTCAGCACGCTGTCCAATCCCAAGCTGCCCGGGGGCACTTCTGGCACGGAGCCCAGTGACATCATCATTCCGCTGCGGACAGAGAACAACTACTGCCCTCACTATGAGAAGGTGAGCGGCGACTATGGCCATCCCGTCTACATTGTCCAGGAGATGCCCCCACAGAGCCCTGCCAACATCTACTACAAAGTCTGACATGCGCAGCGCTGCGACACAGTCAGGAACGAGAAAGAGAGGAGCGCTTGATTAATGTTCTTGGGAAGAACACTTTCCCTGCATTTTGGGGACTTGATGCTTCTTCAAGCCCGTGTTATTTTTACCACCTGCTGCACAAATCTGGAGAGACACGCACTGACCAGTAACCAGCAGGGTTGTGAGCTGACTGCTGAGAGATGTTTATTCTGTTTGTTTGGGTTGTCTGACAATCCCCGCCTACCTGCCCCTTCTCCTCCTCGCCTCACCTCCCCACCTTCTACATCTCCCCCACTGTTCTCCGACACGGGGGTGGGGTGGGGGGACTGGAGCGAACCAACAGATGGAACTCTAGCTTCCTGGTTCGCTGTCCCCTTTAACGGGCAGGATATAACTTATCTCAGTTCCCTGAAGAACAGTCTGTGCTACACCCAATTAAACACACCATCCCAGCACACTAGCCAGGAACAGGCAGACACAGGCCCCGGATGCCACTCAGCCTGCAGTTTGTGTGCAAGCATAAAATGTGTGTGTGTGTGTGTGTTTGCGTGTGTGTTAGTCAGGGCTCCGTGCTGGGCCAGGAAACTCTCCAGATAGCTCAGGTATCAGACACAGTGTGTGAAATAATGTGTTCCTTTCCCTTCGCACCTCTGATGTTTGCCTTACTTACTATTTTTGATGGAGGATTTCCTCGAACCCTGATTCAGTTCACAAAGCAGTTGTATTTTGTTAGACTTTTCCTACAAGTGCACAATGTATAGAGTTGAATAGATCATCATTATCACTCCGTCTTCTCACCACCCATGTCATGCATTACGTTCATTTTTTTTCCTGAGAAAGAAAACCTTGACCTGGACTGTTGATGTCATAGTGTGTATGTGTGCGTTTCCTTGAAAACTCCCTTCTCCACTGGTCTGATAGGAGCTTAACCATTACTCTGGTATTTATGACCTGCTTGTGTGTATTTGAGGGTGTGTCCTGACTGTGTGTGTGTGTGTGGGTGTGTGTGTGGGTGTGTGGGTGTGGGTGTGTTTGGGCATGTTCGGACCAGTCCTGTATCTGGGCAGACTTACTGGCTTAAGGGTTGAACACTAAGTTACTGTATCGTAATGTTCAAAAACAAGACAGACAGACGAAAACTGGATGCTCGTTTTTACGCTATAAGCATCAAACAGTTAGTTTGATGCCTCCTGCCTGGGCGAGGTGGGCGTAGGTTGTGTGGTACAGCACTGATTGGCTGGCCTACATAGGTAGGATGCCCTATATATAAGTTGGACGGCGAGCTACGGCAGAACATTGGGATACAGTATTGTTAGATGCCAATTGGCTGCCATCTGTGGATGAGTCAGTGGAGTGCGCAGTCAGTGGCGTCGCCAGTGTGTGACTAATCTATGTGCCATCTCTGTGCCCACACTCACCAGCCGGGGACGAGAGAGAGCAAGAGTGGCGGATAAAGAAGAAAATGTTCCTGTGACTTGGCTTTAACCTAAAAGGAAGATGGCGGTGTGGATGGGGATGATGGGTGAGGTGGGGGGAGCGGGGTGGAGGTAGTTTAGCATTCATTTTTCCATCCTCTCACCAGTTGTGCTGTGAATAAAAATGCTGTGCAGAATATTCCTCAGTCAAGGTGTTCAGCCAGCGAGGACACTGCAGCTCAGCTATCACACAGCCCAGGGCAGCGGCACCGAGACAGGATTTACTGCAGCTGGATGTGTGCACATGTGCACACCAAAGCTCGCTTTTAGGTGATGGGGATGGGTGGTGTTTGAATCTCTGTGCACATTTAGGTGTTTTTATATGTGAGTGCTTATTTGTGCTTATATTTGCAGTTTTTCTCGGTGTGTATGAATGCTTCTGTGGTCGAGCAGCTCAACACAGACTTGTTTTGGGACTGGAAATAGGTGCTCCAAACAGTGGGGCTGCCAAAGTACAGAGCGCTGCAGTCCCAGTTAATGATGTGTGAGAGGAGAGGGGAGCAGATAAGGACAGCTATTCCTCAGACATGAGCTGACGTTTGACGCACATGTGCACACATACGCACAGACACCGAGACTGACGGGTCCAGGTTTATCTCCAGTCAAACGGTCAGACTGCCTGTGAATGTTTATTTACCAGCAGAGACACCTATCATCTGCTGCCACATACTATTGCCATCCACGGATATACACTGCTGAGTTAAAAGGCAGCCCAGCTTGAAGACTCTGGGAAGACTCCAGTGGCTTTTGCGTGTCGTTAACCTCCGAGTTAACAACCTAAACAGCTGCTCGTGCTTTTGTGGTCCTGTGTTTTAACTCAGCATGCAGCCCTCAGTGGCCCTCTGTGAAACACATTTAGATCAAATATTTTTGTTTCGGATCGGTGCGCATCCATTCACCTACACCAGCCAAGGGAGTCATTACCAAATTACCACAAACCATATCTCATTTTTATTCATTCTAGTGACCACTTAATGTTATTCAAATTTTGGGGGGAGGAAAAAAAAACTAAAAGGAGACAACAGAGAAATGTAAATATATGGATACAGCCCAATTTCAGATGTAATTTCAACTGAACACTGCTCATAAGAAAAATTTAAGATTAGATTTTTGTAATGGAGGATGTTTGTAAATAGCTGTCTTTTTAAAGTGTGTTTTGTATGAATCCTTGCATTATTGTCTCTGTTTGCAATATGTTTTTAGTTTCTTTTCTTTTAGAGTTAAACTAAATATTGCAACGGTCACATGAGCTGTCTTTTTTTTTTTTTTTACAGCGTCCAGTATTGTCAAAAAGTCTTTGTTACCACGTGTTTAAAAAAAAAAAAAAAAAACTGGGGTTCAGAGTTTTTACATCGCCATTCAACAGGATTCTAGTTGCTCAGAAACCGTTCAGGACCGAAGCTTTGTCACCGAGCAGCTTTGAAATGGATAGGTCATTGAAACTCCGAATGATAAGGCCCCTTCCCTGTTGGAGACAGCAATTGACTCTGCATATGAAGACTGTGTAATTCCACTGCTTTTGAGTTACCTACACCTTCCACTCCATTATTAGACGTAACAAAAACTTTTTTGGTCCAGAAAGATTAATCTTTTCTCAGTTTTAATAAGTCTATCGGGCTATACGGAGAGAGATGTAGAGCGGGGGAGAAGGAGAGAACGGGCCACGTATGAGAGTGTGACCGCTCTGCGCTCGCCATAAATCATCCGGTTTACACCACTCATTATCTCCCAGGCGGTCCTTTGTTTTAAAGTTGCTCTCTCCCTCCTTTCCTAATTTAGCACAAGGATATTGGTCGCTCATGTTATGAGCCTCACTGTATTTCTGCTATTGTTAAAAGCCACAGTATTATTTTTCAATGTGCATGTGTAAGCAAAACCTGTTGAATTTGTTTCCCTTTGTTTGAATCATAACTGTAAAGTTTTGTTATTTTATTTTTTTGCCATTCACTTCTTTCGCCGCTTTTCAGCGTAACCTATTGGCACCAGCTACAATGGAAATAACGTTCCACCAGTTTGGAAACTACGGCATATTGATAAATAAAATTTTTCCCATGGATCTTGTTCTGGAGAGACTTTCTTTCTTTCTTCCTTCTTTGTGTTTTCTTCCAGCTCTAGAAATGTGGGTAAAATATTTCATTTGCCATCTCACTGACCACCTTAGTTCATGGTGGGAGCATAAACCAGACGCCCACGCTCACTGCACTTCCCTCGCAGACACCCCCAAAAAACAACCTCACCTCAGGGGTCAGTGCTGCACAGATGGGTTTGTTCTGATACATTAGTCAGATTGAAATCACAAGCAGGCTTCATAAATTCATATTCGGGGAGTATGGACACGCCTTTTTGCATAGTAACTAATACCCGTATCAACCCGCTCTGCCCTGGTGTCCTCCAAAATTACATTTCTTCATACATGATTAAATCTGATTGGCTGCACTCTGCATTTCCATTGCGTTTGTCTGAAATTACAGTCTGCATTTAGCCGACCGAACAAACTCCAAGTCCTTGGTGAAATCAGAGATGGCATGAAATGTTATTAAAGTGATTGTGCATTTTCTCTGACAAACACATCAGTGTTTGTGGGCATGGCTTTCGTGTGGCTGATGATGTGAGCAGAGACGGAGTGGGCGAGTGAAGAGACTGATGGCAGGAGAGAGAGAGAGAGAGAGAGAGTCAGGGCAATAAGAGACATAATGTGCCTGTGGCTTCACTGCCCCCCCACACACTCACTCCCCCAGCCTCGCTGCTTCTCTCTCTGCCCCAGGGCAGGTACGTTCATCTGGTTTCCTGGCTCGGTCCCGAGACGCCCCCGTAGATCCACGTTACTGTGGGTTTATTAAATCCTTCCCCCTACTGAGCTACTGTGTGTGACTGCATGTTTTACTGTGTATGTCTCTGTGTGTGTGTCTGTGTGATTGTGTCTGTGCATTTGCCAAAGGGCTCTCCTGTTGTTCTACAACAGAGTCAACATCACAAAATAAGGAAATATTGTTGCAACATGCACTGCAGCATTTTTACTTTTAATTTTTTTGGAAAATGTATCCTCTTGTTCCATATAAAATGACATATTTGCTTGTATATAATTGTCCATTGATTCAACAGTTGGGGGGGTTGGATTTAAAAAAAATATACAATACATACATATATGTAGGCTATATATATTGTTGCATCATCTTCAGCAGCCTACAACTTTTATCTAGGGTTCTCTTTAACTGTCAGTATTTGTGCTCTTAGACCCTACTTCATTTGCATATTTAAACAGTGCATTTTTAAATTGCAGCTAAAACACCCTTGTGAATTTTCCCTTGATGTGACCGTGTGTAATTTTCCCACATTTTGCTTCTTTTTTTATTGTGTAACATTGTGGCTCACATGTCTTTATAGATGAAACAAGTCACCTGGGAAAGCGACAGCTGCCAGCAGTTTGAGGTGGCTTAGGAACAATTTAACTTACATGCATTTTCATCCATGACCATGAATACTAATTGTGAAAAACAACTTCCAAGGAAGCAAAAGTAGTAAATCACTGGAGATTATCATAGTGTCACATTTTGAGGCCTACAAGCAGAGCAAACTTGCATTTTTATGTGTGAAATGAACTTTCTTCATAAGATGACTGCAATTGCATAATATAAATTCATAGCATGGCCTGCCATAGTAATTACTATCAAACTGATGTAAACTAAATGAAACACAGGTTTTTAAGGTGAAGAAGAAGCATAGATTAATGTTTTCTTGAGCTGAGTAATTCATTTTAGATTGCACTGTTAGTTATTTGCCTCAGATGATCACCAACCGGTTGTGCATTAGGATAGTTTACTTATCATTTTGTTTGCTATTACATCACTGCCTGCAAGGCAAGTCACTTTCACTTCTGACGAGGCCATGTGGAGCTTGTAAAGAAGCCATGGATGGGAAATAAAGTTGTCAGCAGGAGATGTAAAGTGATAGCTAACCAGATGAGGAAAAGAATTCAATAACACTGGTACGATTCCTTTAACGGTGTAAGTTGGCACCACATCTTAGTTTCCCCTCACGTTATTTCACACACACTGCTCCCACACAAAATCTGCTGCATGTGCAGACACTACCCTTGATCTGTTGAAGCAAGAAAGTTCAAACTCTGCAACTTCTCAACTGTGACAATAACCAACAGTGCAATCTAAAATGAATTACTCAGCTCAAGAAAACATTAATCTGGGGGATAGTTCGTCAATATAGCTCTTAAGCGATTTGGTGTGCCATCTCCTAATGTTTTTTCATATGGATCGTGCGGGAGACTTGTAACTCACACCAGAATCAATATGACATGCTATGGGACATGTTCTTTCTCATGTAATGTACATATACATATTTTATGAGTTAATGCATCACTCGCCTGTCATTAATAATGCAGGCCCACTAATGCTTTTCATCAAATGCTGCTCATCAAATATCAAGAAGATTTTTGGTCAATCAACAGAGGAAACCTGAGATGGCGCAAAGAAACAGAAAAACCATGAAAGGAGAGTTCATTAGTCAAAAAATAACATATGGATTGTTAATGAAAGGGCTAATTAATGTGATTCAAATTCCAATCAATTGGGGGGGAACTATATATAAACAACATTCCTCTTTAATCCCTCAGAGGGGCAGGAAATGGAAATTCCACCAAAACATCTTGGTTCTCTTGGGTTATGGTATGCTTCCTTTTATGTTTCATTACACACACACACACACACACACACACACACACACACACACACACACACACACAGCCGCCAGCTACATATTGATGGCATTGTCATGACCAGAACATGCCTGATCAGACCTGGGCTATGGCAGGGATCCAGGTCTGACCGAGACTCATCAATCATACAGAGGGTAAAGGACCTAAGAGACATACACACATGAAAAAAGCACACACACACACACACACGCACACACACACGCATGGGAGAAATAGCTGTTGCGGCTGGCTGCTGGGTCACAGGTGTGGAGACCAAGAAAGAAAGTGGGAATTATTCCCTTTTTTTCATTTCTCTACCCCTTTAAAGAGAAACAGCTCACTCTCCCTGCCTCCCTCCCTCCCACGTCTTTGAAAACATCCCATTTCCATCCATATTTCCTTCACCCAATTTAAAACCCACACTTCATTCGCCCCCTTAGCATCACCACCCTTCTCCTCCTCCATCTCCTACTCTCAATTAGGCCATGCCTCGAATCTTAGGCATTATATCTGGTGGCCATTTATATAACATGACTCCAAAACGCATTTGCACAATTTTCCAATTACAGTATTATGCCTTGAAGCTTTGGTTCCTTCTGTCTCTCTCATCCCCCCCCCCCTTTCACTCAAACTGCTTGTGATGTTTAACACTACAAAAGAGTCACCCTGGCACATATAGACACACATTTGTGCACATTTTAATATTTGTGGGTAATGGCCTCTCTTTTCTTTTTATATTGTTGATGTTTATGAAACTTTATTTTCATACTGTTTTTTTAATAATAAATTTAAATTTTATAGCACATTTCAAGGATCAAAGGACGCTTTACATATATGAAGGCAGAACAAATAACACACGCACATAAAATAGTGGCAGCAGTGTTTGTCCATAGGCCTTGGTGAACAGGTGGGTTTTTAAGAGTTTTTTAGGGATTTCTGCTGGGAGAGAGTTCCAAAGGGTGGGGGCTGCCACACTGGTGGTGTGGGGAGTGGTGTTCAGATCCATGTCCGAGGACCAGAGATTCCGGGACAGCATATAGGGGTGGAGGAAGTCTAAGTACTGGGGGGGAGGGTATGGAGTTATTTGTTGATGAAGAGAAGCATTTCGTATGAGATGCAGGATTTGACCAAGGGGCCAGTGAAGGTGGATGAGGGTGGGGGTGATGTGCTGCCAGGGCTTGGTGCGACTGAGAACCCTGGCAGCTGAGTTCAGCACATACTGGAGCCTGTCCAGGGATTGGCTGGGTACCCGAGACAGGAATCCATTGCAATAATCCAAACGGGAGGTGATGAAGGCATGGATAAGGGTCTCTGCCACAGAGTCTGTGAGTGATCTCTGCAGTCTGGAGATGTTTTTGAGATGGTAGAAAGCATATTTGGTGTGACTGGAATGAAAGGGTGGATTCCAGAATGACACCCAGGATGTGGACTGGGGAGGGGCAGATGGAGCAGCCATTCACATCGAGGAGGGGATCTCCAACCTTCCGGAGCAGCACCTTGGAAGCCAAAACCATGAGCTCTGTTTTGTTGCTGCTTAGTGTGACTAGGTTTTTATGTTTTTATGTTGTGCAGGCAGTTGACAATGACTGAGGGGGGACCTGGGTTCATGGTTTTGTGCTGAAGGTCAGCTGAGTGTCGTCGGCACAGCAGTGGAAGCTTAGGCCGCCGCCTTATTGGCGGATGATCTAACCAAGTGAGAGCATGTAGATGGTAAAGAAGAGGGGTCCGAGCTCAGAGTCTTGGGGAATGCCTTGGGGAATGCTTTGGTTGACTGATGCCAGGGTGGAACTGTAGTCTCTAGTGACAAATTGTTTCCTGTTAAAAAGATATGTCTGGAACCAGGAGTGAGGCTTAGGTAGTCAGATAAGCGGTTGAGGAGGATGGTGTGGGAGACTGTTTCAAAGGCTGCAGAGAGGTCCTGGAGAATGAGGATACTGATGTGGCCGGAGTAAGCAGCGATGAGGATGATAGGGGTTTGTAGAGCTCATGGTTGGACATGTGCTGATGGATTTGGGCGGCAACTGCTCTTTCCAGGATCTTACTAAGAAAAGGAAGGTTGGAGATTGGCTGGTAATTGGTGAGGTCATTCAGGTTGAGACCTGGCACGAGGTGTCACGCCCAGTGACAGTCTGGTGTGTGTGTGTGTGTGTGTTTGTATGCTTGCAGAGTGGTTGGTGTGTGTTTGTTTTCTGTCTGTTCACCCTCACTCTCCACAGTGTGTGGACACGCCCCTCCTGCTGTTCTCCCTCCGCACCTGACACCAGTTACTCATCAGCGCACCTGCAACTCATCTGCTCATCATCCACCTGCAAAGACCAGTCTGACTTTCCTCTTCCTGTCGGATTGTTAGCTTACCTCCAGTATGCATTTCCTCCAGCCTACATGCAGTATTTCCGGTCTTGTTTTTATCGAGTATCTAATCTGTCTATTCCGTGTTCTGAGAAATACTCACCATCTGAATCTTCTGCCAGTTCAGCCTTCCCTCGGACCCAGCACCTCCTCTGCCTACCCAGCTTTCTCCAGAACCAGTACCTACACCGTCTGCTCTGCCAACACCGGACTCACAACAACCACTGCCAGCCCCAGCCTGCTTCAGACCCAGATCCTCACACTAACCATTGACTTTAATTATTCAATAAACAAATTATTTTTGCACCAGTTCCAGTCTCTGCGCCTGAGTTCTGTCCCGACCCATGACAGGAGGAGTTGATAATGTCCAACTTGAAGTTGCTAATGTCCACCATAATGGGGCACAGGGAAGTTAGGCATGCTTTGAACAAGGAAGTGACCATGGGGTCCAGAGAACAGGCGGAGGCCTTGGCTTTGGTGAACAGCTTCACGACATATGGAGCATCCACATTAGAGGAGGGCATATAAATATATGAAATACCTACAATAGAAAACAAAATTAATTTGAGTGCAGGAGAGGAATGGAGCATGAAAAACAATTTTGGTGTCTGGGAGAACTTTCCTGCAATTTGTGTATTTAAATGTAAATATGCATGTTTCATAAACATTTACCTTATCTATACAGAAAATAAATAATTCCTAGAGGTGCAGATGGATCTTGTCTGTTAACATGTGAAATCATTCCAAAAAAACCAAACTGAATTACAAGTAGCTTGGTAAAAATAATGAAGGCTATGTAGCAGCCCAAACAATATTAAAATAGTAAATACAGGGAAAAGACCTACTGTATATTAGACTATAATAAAGAGTGAAGTGGGATGTATCAAAGAACAAACCTTTATCAACCAAGCATTTTTTTATAAACCTCTTGCATACATAATCAATATGTGTATGCAAGTATGTATAAGGGAGAGGAGGTTAACTGTAACATATTTCAAATTGTAAATGAGTCAAGTTATTGGTTGCATTTGAAGCAGGAAGTTTTACATCCAATCACAGTAATGATGTTAATACAAAATAGACAATGCACAGGCAATTTAGTGATATCCCTGCAGTTGTGGTCTTGACCGGTCTTGAAATAAAATCCGAGACCGAGTCGAGACCTTCAAAAAGTGGTCTTCAGACCGGTCTGAGGACCAAGACCGATCTTGAGTACTACAACACTATAGTATAGCATGTCAAAAAAAGTGATAAAAAAAGTCATAGTATAGCATTTCAAAAAAAGTCATAGTATAGTATGTCAAAAAAAGTGAGAAAAAGTCATAGTACAGAATGTTGGAAAAAGTGATTAAAAAAGTCATAGTATAGTATTTTGAAAAAAGTCAGAGAAAAGTCAAAGTATAGTATGTCGAAAAAAAGTGATAAAAAAAACAATGTAGTAAGTTGGAACAAAAGGTTAAAAAAAGTCATAATATAGTATGTCGAAAAAAGTGATATGACTCATACTATAGCATGTAGAAAAGTAATAAAAATGTCATAGTATAGCATGTCAAAACCAGTCATAGTATAGTATGTCGAAAAAAGTGATGAAAACAGTATAGTATATAGAAAAAAGTCATAGTATAGTATGTCAAAAAAGTTCATGTGTATTATGTCGAAAAAAGTGATGTAGAAAAGTAATAAAAAAGTCATAGTATAGCATGTCGAAAATAAGTGATAAAAAGTTCACGTATATTATGTCGAAAAAAAGTGTATAATAAAATAAAACGAAAATACTATAGCATGTAGAAAAGTAATAAAAAAGTCATAGTATAGCATGTCAAAACTAGTCATAGTATAGTATGTCGAAAAAAGTGATGAAAACAGTATAGTATATAGAAAAAGTCATAGTATAGTACTGTATGTCGAAAAAGAGCCATTAAAGTCATAATAGCTAGTAGTTGCTAGTATAGAATGCCGGAAAAAGGTGATAAAAAAGTAATAATATAGTATGTCGAAAAAAGTCATAGTATAGTATGTTGAAAAAAGTGATAAAAAAGTGATAGTATAGTATGTCGAAAAAGTTAATGTATATTATGTTGAAAAAAATGATACGACTCATAATATAGCATGTAGAAAAGTAATAAAAAGTCATGGTATAGTATGTCAAAAAAGTGATAAAAACAGTATAGTATATAGAAAAAAGTCATAGTATAGTACAGTGTATTGATTTTTGTATCAATTAGTTTACTATACAGTGTCTAAGGGGTTAGGAATACAGCACCAGCAAGTAGGCACTGACCCTCGGATCAGTCAGGGCTTGGACTTTTTGTGTGGCGTTTGCATGTTCTTTCAGACTTTCTTTGACATACATTTCTATGACTTTATTCGATATACTATACAATAACTTTTTTTCTGACTTTTTTCGCTATACTATACCATTACTTTTTAATGACTTTTTCGACATACTATATTGATTTTTTTATCAATTATTTTATTATACAGTGTCACGGTGGCTAAGGGATCAGCAATGATGCACCAGCAAGTAGTCACTGCAGACTCTTACCTTTGGATCAATTACCAGACAGGTCTTGGGCTTTTTGTGTGGAGTTTGCATGTTCTTCCAGACTTCTTTTGACATACTATACTATGACATTTTTATCACTTTTTTCGACATGCTATACTATGACTTTTTAATCACTTTTTTCAACATACTATGCATGAATTCTTTCAATATACTATACTATGACTTTTTTATCACTTTTTTTCGACATTCTACACTATGACTGAAAAAAGTGATTAAAAGTCATAGCATAGTAGAGACCGACAAATGTACAGAAGAAGCGGATTGATGCTGCTGAATTATCACACCTGTTTGTTTACAAACTGCTACTGAGTTTAACTGAAAGAGCCCTGGTAAACTTCCCATCGAAGAAGCCTGAAAAAAGCCTGAACAATACGTGGTATCAATACAATGACCCTACACCTCACAGTGAGTACCAGAAAGCATTTGCAAACATATTGATATAAAATTTGTGTAGATAAAGTTAAAACATGTAGGCATATCAGTGGTTTATATCGAGGATGTTTAAGAAGGGCTGTCAAAGAAGGGATCCTTGTAGCTCTTGTAATTTGGAGGCTCACTGAGCCAAATGTAGAAGTGCTATTGCTTAAATGAGCCCATTGGCTGATCAATGATATAATCAATTATTTATTTAATGACATTGCTTCTAATACCATCATGTCCTTCAGCAGAGTTTTTTCAATCTCTAATTTTACCATGGACTTCATTAGCATGGGTGGCTTAAAACTGCAGAGTGGAGGAAACTGCCCTTTTATTAAGCTACAGTTAAGCTGGTTGATGGTGCTAAACAGCATTCTTGGGTGGTTTTGCTGGTTGCCAATGAGAAAAGAGTAGGGAGGGAGCTTCTTTACATGTCCTCACGTGGTCTTTCAAGGCCTTGAGGTGGACGGTGAGGCCGGATCTTCCCCAGCTGACGACCAGTGGCAGAGTTCGGTGATGAACCAGGGGGCACGACGGGAGAAGGAGACAGTCTGGGTTTTGAGGTGGGCGTGAGAGTCAAGGCTGTAGGTTAGGGTGGCTGTGGGGCTAAGTGTTAGAGAGGTTGCCTGCCAATTGGAAGGTTGGTGGTTCGATCCCTGGCGATCCCCGAAGTGTCCTTGGGCAAGACACTGAACCCAGAGTTGCCCCCGATGCTGCGCCATCGGAGTGTAAATGTTTGTGTGTGAGTGTTTATCTGATGCGCAGGTGGCACCTTGTACGGCAGCCTCGGCCACAGTCTATGAATGTGTGTGAATGGTGAATGGTTCCTGTACTATGTTAAAGCGCTTTGAGTAGTCGTTAAGGCGAGACACTACAGGTGAATAGGGTAAAATTTTAAAATAATAGATATCACCATGAAACTTCCTCAGTTGATTACTTACATAAGTATATAAAAAAAATGTATTACAAGTTTTTGAAATGTGTATGTTTAATTATGCAAATTAGGCATTATCTCATTAAATATGCGTGATTTTGCATATATTTTCGGTAGATAGATCTGAACATATGATAAAGCCAGGTGCAAAATTTTTTTTTCATTTTGTTTACACACAAGATGAAAACAAAATTACAGAGGGATTTCAGGATATCTGCTTTCATTACCTAGAAAATCCAAATATACTGTCCATAGCCTTAAAAAATCGATTTTCGCTATATTTTTTTGCTTAAAATGTCACATAAATCAGGCCAGGAATGATTTATTAACAAATCCCTCTGTAAATATCTTCAGAATACTGCTAAGTGTATAACTGGAAAGTTTGGTGTACATAGGTGCTACATAGGCTGAGATGTTTATACTGGAGAATGACAAAAACCTAATTTTGAGAAAACGGCATTTAAAGATTTAAATAGGGGAATTTAATACATTTCTATTGGAAAAATTGCTCAAAAACAGAATAAATGCCCAGGCCCTTAGTAATAATAATACAGAATATTTCAAGCTCATGAAAATTGATTATTTAATAAAATGGCAGGCATATAAGGCCTACAAGTGCAGTAACTCATTGAATTAACATTTTGCATTATGCACAAAGTTGCCAACAAAACCCACGCTAGACAGTTGTACAGAACAAGACCAACAGTAGATGTCACAGCTTTCTAAAGTCTAATTGTCCACTCCAGCACCATATGTAGGCTAGTTTAGCTGTGCTTAGACTCTTGAGCCTATGTTTTACACTGGCAGTTGTGACAGCCTCAGCTTTTGAGATCCTGAGCATTTCAGTTTCTCTCGTTGAATTGACCATCACAACTGTGCTCTGAAGCCACAACTTCTCCATAACAGACAGCATGGCAGAGGCACCTTCATCAAGGTGGAGATGGCCATACTTAACAGAAAGCATGGCAGAGGCACCTTCATTGAAGGTGAAGATGGCCATACTCCCCTGCTGCCTCAAGCTTACTTTCCCCACAAAACAGTCCCCTCAGTCAGCCGATGGAGAAGCTAACTAACCAGGCTCCCATCAGCACCGGGTTCATAACAACACAACAGAACTAAACTAATTATGAATCATTCAAAAGACCAATATTTAGAACATTGGAGAAAGCAAACCAAGTAGACTAAATTGTTATTTGACCACCAACTAGGTCAGACAGACAGGTCAGTGAGAGAGAGAGAGACAGGCTCAGTGACCACCAGCTGGGTCAGACAGAGATGCATTTCCTCCTCCACTGGGAAAAACTATCTTCACTAAGAGAATTACACCTTGGAAAAATAGCCAAAAAAATAAAACTTCCCAAAGTTACCACCAGAAAAGAAGCTGGTAGTTCTCCTAGGAGGGGGGACAGCAGCTCTACTGACAGCTAAATATGGATCTGTCTGCCACAGCCTGAGGGACTCACAACCACTTAGGATCCCAAAATTATAGATTTGTTTAGTAGCCTATTATATAGTAATTATATTATACAACCATTTTAACTGTTGTGTAATGTAATTGTTTTGTAATATAGTGTGTTGTATCGCGATCAGTACAGTGTAGTTAGTATATATGTGACACATATGACATGTAGGCTATATGACTTTCTGTAAACTGCTTTGAGAGAGAGAGAGGGTCTGATTACCTCCGCTGTCCGAAAACTCCTGTTTTCTGAACGACAGTTGACACATCGACGTACTATGTGAAGGCATTTCATCATATGCGGTCTTAGTGTGTAATCCCCTGGGTCTTTTTACTAATAACAACTGTTTTCGTCTTCTCTGAGGTGATTTTCGACCGTTTTCGACGCATTTATTTTGACATTCTGAACTACCGCGGAAATGTCAGAGTGCGTCACGTGACCATTCTAGCGTAACCATTGCGTCAGGAATTGTCATCAGCCAATGAGATTGCGCATTTAGCGCTAAATCCCCCTTTACTTTCACGCGATTGGTTGCTGATGAAAAGGAAATGACCATATTTGGATCCGACAGCATTGTAGAGAGAGAGAGAGAAGAGCTTTCCAACGGTATATGAGATGACAGGGTGCAGACAGCGAGCGCGAGCGCGGGGATGATTTAGAACGCCAACTTCTGTTGAATTTAGGAGAAATCTACCGACGCAAACTGACAAAGTTTAGTAAAATAAAGACCTAAATGTGTATTTTTGACTTTTTATCACCTAAAGTCTGAAAGAAGATATGTAATTGAACATAAATAGCCAAAAATCTCAAAATTGACCAGTGAAAAAAAAACGATGTTTTTGCCTGCCGTGTCTCGCCTTAAGACTAGAAAAGCGCTATATAAAAACAGTCCATTTACATATAGTTGGCTACCAGGCCATCTACTGTGGTAACAGGGGGATCTGGTACCATATGGGTCGCTATGTTACAGTTTTTCTCAATTGTTAACACTGGTACCTGAGACACAATGACCACAACATGTTACTCATCTACCTGAACCAGTTCTGCTAAAATACAACCATAGTTCCTACTTAACACTCAATTTGTACTTCTAAACCACACTTTTTTTCAAATAAAATTACGTGTTCACATGGAATACACCTAAATTCCTTACTATCCACTCTAACTCCTCACATGGACAAACACATGTTGCACAACTGTTTAGCAATCAGAGCTTTAGCAATAAAAGGGCAACAGGTGAGCTAATCTATTTTGGAGCAATGGAAGTCAGCACAGGAGAGAGAGGCTTAGCAAGAGGAGTGAGAGTCAGGAAGAGGAGGAAAAGGAAGAGCAAAAAAATGGAGAGCCATATCTCTGAGGAGATTCGGGTCACTTTGGTTGACCAGGTGCTCAACCATGGTCAAAAAAAAAAAAAATCCTCCCTTTTGCGTGTACCTCTTTTGCAAGCTATGAAAGATACATGTGCAGATCTAGCTGCATATGGTTTTCATGGCTGGATTCAGAATCCTAGGTGATACAGCCTCCGCTCCTGTGATGTTGATTAGGTGCTGTAGCCAGACCGAAGGCGGGATGGAGACTATTTTCTTTCCTGTACACTGTAAATTTGTGTATTATTTGTACTGTATGTATAACACTTTGCACCTCCAACATTGTTTTTTTTTTTATATTACATTATCTTTGTGTTTTGCATATTTAAGTAAAAACATTATACCCAAATTTTTTAAACAGACTATATGCTCATAGTTTAACACTGAACATGCAAAATACATAAGTCTCCTGATAAGGCATTCATACTATTGTTTGACAGCACATCAGTGTTCCACTAGCTCTTAGAAATGTCAATTTATTATTGAACATTTAACATCACTTTCCACCCCCTCACCAACAGCTTGGGGGTACTGGACTGTCCCTGTTGCCCTTCTCCCTCTTTACCACTGATTTTATCAACATCAAACTCCATCAGAGTTCTGATCATATGAGACATGCTTTAGAAAACAATTGATAAAAGCTGTAAGCTAAACATCAAGGATTTGTGTCCTGGCCTTGGCTGACTGGCAGGTGGGTGAAGGATGAGAAACTAAGAAGGTATGTCTGGCAAAGCCCAAGAAGTAAATTAGAGCAATCTGAAAATTCACTGGTATACCATTCAGGAAATATTACCAGTCATTAGTGACTGAAAATTTTAAATTAAAACGTGTGAATATGACTGAGAACCTGAGAATATATAATGACATTTTAAAACTGTTGGATAATATATATAATATTGATTATAGTGAATGAACCCGTGAATATTGAACTAAATCTGTATGGTTTATTGAATGAAAACTTAAAAATATTCAAAGAAAACTTGAGAATCTGAAATTAATACCTAAGAATATTGAACGAAAAGCTGAAAATATTTAAGAAAAATTTAAAATATTTATCATCAAGTATTGCATAAAAACTCACTGAAGTAAAAGACAAAGAGACTATTGAATTACAGTAAAACCTGACAGTAATGTACAAAAACCTCATTAAATAAAAACATGACACTAATTAAATCTATACAGTACATACTATGAATTATTATAGATGGCATTATGCTTTGGCAATCTTTTGTTTCTGTTATGTACTGTAATACACTTTAAGTCTATACTGTTTGTCAAAGAGTGAGCTGACATTCAATCATCTTAAATATTGATCAAATAACTGAAAAGGGCTTCA